>NC_056737.1:1711108426-1711393426 GCF_019279795.1 Protopterus annectens
AGCTTGAAGAATGGCCATAGTAGTTGCACTACACAATGATGCCTCTACCACTGACCCTGGGAACTATAGACCAATTAACATTAGCAGTATCATTTGTAAAGTAGTGTCATGCATTATTATGGAACTCATAAATAATGACACCAGCAACCTATAATCCCAAACCAGTTTGACTTTGTAAAGGTACGTCCTGCCATGAATCTGGGAGGGTGGCTTAATGGCTAAGGTGTTTGCCTTACAAACACAAGGTGCAGGGTTTGAATCTCACAAGGGATAATTGGCTAGGCTTAAAATGGCTCGCAAGGGCAGTTAGCTTAGTACTAAACTATGAAACTATGAAACTATGGAGACTTCTTTGAGAATGTGACTGAGGCTCTGGATAATGGTCTTCCTGTACACACTGGCTACATGGATCTAGATAAGGCCTTTGTTACCATTCAATACTCTGCTATTATTAGGAAACTAGCTCACTTAAATTTTAACCCCTGTGTAACCCATTGATAGCTAACTGTCTGACATACACAACCAGGACACTCACAGTTGGTGGCAGATTTTCCTATAAAAAGGCTTTTCACCAATGGCATCCCACAGAGTTCCATATTAGGCCCACTCCTCCAGCATATACTTCATTGGATGTCCATGCTGAAAGCAAGGACCTCTGGCTCACTATGCTAGCAGATGACTACAAACTCTGCATTGTCATTAACTCTCCAGCTGGTAGCCATATCCTGCAATAGGGCTTAACCACTCAAGTTCTTGGTGTCAACATTATGAACTCAATCTCAACATAAAAAAATGTAGTAATGTATGCTTTGGGAAACAAAAGCACCCCTACTGCACAAATGGTCCCCTTCAGATACCATCATAAGAGATCTAAGGACGTCGTTCATGACAAACTGCTTTTGACCACCATGTATCAGCTATAATTAGGAACTGGCATGTATATAACTAAACAAATTGCCCAGCTTGAACAAATTCAATGTTTTCTAACCAAAAGAATCTCAGGCATGATCTTCTTAAGTTATACAGAGCATCTAAAAGTCCTGTCACTCTATGTCTTATAGACATCCGTGTGATGATCATAAAATCTATGTGATGATACAAGGCTATAAATGCCCCTGTCCTATTCATAGTCTTACAGTGTGTGTGTGTGTGTGTGTGTGTGTGTGTGTGTGTGTGTGTGTGTGTGTGTGTGTGTGTGTGTGTGTGTGTGTCTGTGTGTGTGTATAATGTATTTTATAACAAAAGTGCTGTTTATTTGTGAAGTTTGAACAAAATGCTATAACGTCTGCAAAGTTAACAGTAACGCTCACTTTTTGTTTGAGCTCAACCTTAAGAAAAACTATTCGACCCATAAAGGAAGATGCTACACTTCAGCAAAGCATTTAAATTTTAATAAAACAGTTTCTTTGTACAGATGTCAGTGTAGTAAAACAAACAATTCTTTAAAAGTAACATGAACAGAATATTTTGCTAGAAGTTTCTAGATACAAAAATAATTCACCAGCCAATGGTTATTACACAAACTAGTGCTCCCTTTAACCTCAGAAGTAGAAGCACAACAGGCTTTACCCAGGCCTAGTCAGCCTTTTCGGAGTAACCAAAGATTGCTTACCTCCAAAAAAACATCCTTTATATTGCAATATTCCTTATTAATGTTAAAGAGTAGCACCCTATCTTTATACCTAATTAAATCTTATTAGGAGGAGTAAATGGGTGACAGAAAACCCAGATATGAGATAATTGAAACCATCTCTTTGGCATAGAGGATTTGGCCTTGATTAGCCCAGATAACTCGGGGTTGACTAGCAGCCTAACTATTGAAGCAGGCCAGGAGAGGATAAGAGTCAGTGGCCAAGATATCCCATCAATCCTGATGAAAGTTTTTAGCAGAGTCCTGCACAAGAGCTCCGTCTAGGGAAAGGCCTAGGAGAAGGTCTAGGATTAGAGCAATAAGCACTTGCATCTGGGCCAAGAGACTCTTAGTGAGTATAAGCCTGTCAACAGCACTGCAACTGGAATTGTATCTCTGTGGAAGTCAGTAGTAGCACAGTGTCCAGCATAATGGGCATTGACACACACTTTCCAGCCAGCAGGTGGTACACTTAGGGTCATACAAAAACATCTTTTAATTCCTATTAGAATACACCTGCAATCTCCTGCTCTCATCTCCCTCTCTTGGTGCCTTAACATTGGCAAACCAGGACAGATAGCAACCCTATGGGATGGTAGGGGTCTGGAGAAGTATATGGGACAATATAGAATGATGACTTAATATTTGCTGGGAGGGACAGCGACAGCAAAACAAAATGTGATGACAGCATTTAAGCTATAAGCAGTACCTATGAATTTTTTTTAGCTATGAAGATGACGGCCCTTAGGAAAGCATGTGAAGCACTTTTCTGTATTAGTGTGCTTGAGATAAGTTTGATATTATATTCTTGGAATGCTTTCCAATGTCTGATCTCAAGAGGACCATTTTCTTGGGAAGAGAGACAATATGGTTGCAGTTTGCTAATTCAGCAAGTCAGAAGGCATTTACACCTAACCAACATTTAGAGGTTTTTAGGTAGTTACTAGGCATGAGGTTAAGGAGCCTAGCTTAGTTTCCCAATTGCCACAGAGAACTGTCTGGTTAAGTGACTTACATAGAGTTACACAGTAGGCAAATGGTGGTTAAGGGAATCAAACCCTCGACAACAGGAAGCAGCTCTTAACCTCAGTCCTCTGAGATACCTGCCAAAGGAGTGAGAGTCTGTGAAAGAATAAAACTCACTACCCTTTTTAACAGCTTTGCAGCCAAAAATGTACATCTGTATTGAAACTTATGCTTCCCCCCCCCCCAACAACAACCCACTTGTCATTTAAAAAAAAAAAGTACACAACTATCAAAATGCTGCCCCTATGCACTTCAGAAAAGGAGACTTTGTTTTCAACTGTGGCCACTTATAACCATAAAAAGACTGTCCATTCCTTTTAAGAAAGTGTATTTTGTATAGCACTGTACAGCAGACAATAGTTTAGACAGTTCAACATGTTCTGTTGTGCTTGAACTATAACATTTCTGAGAGATGCTCAGAAAAAAAAATGTTCTCATTTCAGCAAAGTGAGTATGCCTAACTACACCTTTGCTTTTTATTCATTTTTTAATCAAGTGAACCCTAAGCCCACTGGGGAAAATACCTATTTCTCAGGAGCAACCTGGAAAGACTAATTTGCATTGATTCACATAGTATGTAAGTGCAGAATGGGACAATCGAACCCTGTGGTAGAGGATAAATCTCATTAAGATTTATAGCTTTAACCCTTTGTGCTAAACTGCAAAAACTATATTTCTAACTTAGCACTTCTTAAGTACAATGACAGAAGAGTTAAAGTGTTGTTTTGCAGAATACTGTCAGTGGAAAATTCACAAGGTCAGAAAAGAAATCTTCCAGCAATTGGGGTGTCACTGTGATCACTGCTTGCCATGGTTGCAAACAACTGACTTCCTTATTTCTTCTTATAGAGCTATCACTATGAGCTCAATGGACTTTTCACAAGCAGGAACTTAAAGTAAGAACAAGCTGCTCTTCTTGTTGAGGGTGTTTTTGGATGGTTTAATGTGGAGCAAAGGAGTGGGAAATTCTGACCCCTCTATAAAGGAGGTCACAGGAAGCCTTCTCTATACATAAACGTCTTCTGAGCATACCTTTGACATCTACTTCATTATGAGGAACATTCCTCATCTTGAGCCTGAAAATGTCCATGATTCTCACAGTTCCACATTAAAAAGGTCTTCCACACATTCATTTTTAAGAATATTTTTTTAACTGATATTCATGGTAAATAATACTGAATCACATTAATTCATAAAAAGAACTTTTTACAAGCATAAAGCAACACATTGTAATCATCCTGAAAGCTTTCTGTCAAAGTTGTTAGCAAACAATTAGTACATGTTCTATATTTTATTCCATACTTTACTAGCTTGTTCCACATTATTATAAGAGGTGGTGTTCTACATTTTGGAGATAGAAGGTTGAGAGCTATGCTTCTGTATGCTGCAGTGTAACTTATGAATTCATTTACTTTGTGCATTTATACTATGTGAAATGATGTATGTCAGTTGCTTTAGTGCTACTGATAAAAATCCTGAAGTGCTGTATGTGTATGGACATCAGATTTGGGTAATTATAGAGAAAGTTTAAAAAAGATAAGTTCAATCGTGGTGTCTGTCTGCCTGGTTAGCAACTATTATCATTATCCTGGAAGGGGAAATTTGAGCATGTCATCCCCATTTTTCACAGATTCCCTAAAGTGTGATTCCAGTTATAAAAAAAAGATGTGAAGACCAAGGTCACTGGACATCAGTGGACTCTCCATTTGGAACAACAGTTAGAGGTCTTCCTAATGCAGAAGCTGCTCCTGAACGCATAATTTCTCAGCATTCTACAACTGGCCTGCTGAGTCAGGTGAAAATTGTTTTATTTTATCCAAGTCTGAAAGTACATTTCTGAATGCATAGAAGAAGCCCAACTTAGGATGTTCTAATGAGTCATGAGAATGCTAGTGACACTGAGAAATTGTCCTACCCAGAAATATATTTTAAGGAAATAATGTATTTTGCTTTATGATTTTTACCTGTTAGACTAATCTTTGTTCCTCTTTTTTTTTCCTTTTAAGTCTGTCCTTGTCCTGGGCTTTCATTTCTTTGCCAAACTCAGGGCTAAAACATGTTCTTCACTAGAAATCCATTTTTTACTTGTCATGATCTCAATTAAGCCCATTGAGAGGTAGATGTCAATAATACTGAAGACCTTTTTTTAAGGAATACACTTTTAAAGCCTCCAAATCATGATACTGTTCCAGTTCAGCACCTGAATTTTCTCTGGAGCACTTGACCCAGCTTCCTTTTCAACTGTCTGTTATTTGCATCCTATGCCTTTTTGTCTTGGGAAAAATAACTATTTTCAATTGCCATTCCTGCTACTTATATAATATTTATAGTGTACTTTTGAACACACTGCCATGCAGTGCACAGCTTTAGCTTGGGTGGGTTAAAGAGGGAATCTGTTAGGAAGCACAGTTTTTAGGTGCTGATGGTGTGGGAGCACAGTACCAGCAAAGAGTTATGAATCTGTAAGAATACAGTTGCTTCATAAATTAATATTGATTCTGCATTTGTAGTCATTGTTGAAGTACTCAGTAGTTGTGGTGATTTAACTGTAACAAGCTGCCTGTCACATTTGTTGTTAATATAGTTTCAGACTCCAGAAAAGCTTTTTTTGTTTTCAGCTTTAAGAGGACCTTTTATTTATTTATGTATGTATATGTGTAAGTATGTATGTAGATATGTATATATTTTTGCTCCTCAAGAGGCAGGTACCACTTTGTGGAGTTGCACAGAGCATCATGCAATCTAATTATGGTTCTGATTCAGCAGGCGGCATGGTTATGGGATTGTAGCTTCTTTAGTGATGCTATCTTGCAGCTCAGGGTCGAGGGTTCAGTTTAGGTACCTGGTTACTCTATGTGTCATTTGCATGGTCTCTTTTGATACCTGTACTTCTTTCACCTCTCAAGGCAGTACTTTAATACTCTAACACATTTAACATAGTTGAACAATGGTTTACACAGCGTTGCCTTCTTTTGAACCCTAATAAAACTAAACTCCTCCTCTTTACTCCAACTCATAATTCCTCTCCATTGGATTTCTCAATTACATCCACCAATGGTACCATTATATCAGCAGACCCAACCACCAAACTTATGAGCATTATCATAGATAACAACCTGAATTTTGACACCCATATCAATAATACAATAAAAACTGTCAACAAAAAACTGGGCTCCCTATATAGGTTTAGACCTTTCCCCTCCCCCACTGCTAGAACAACTATAGCACACACTCATCTAATCTCTACTCTCCTCTATGCATCAACAATTTTTACTAACCTTTCAAAAAAGAACCTTAGCAAACTGGAAACTTCCTATAACAATATTGCTAGGTTTGCTACAGGTAACCCATACAGAACCCACCATTGCATAAATATAAAACAGCTTGGATGGCTGGAACTTCAAAACGTGATTAAACTCCACCAACTAACCATTGCCCATAAAACCCTTTATAAACCGTCCTGTACTCCTATTCTATCCACCCTCATCACACCATATATAAATCTGAAATCCCTACGTTCCTCTCACAAAAACCTTGTACATACCTCTAAACCCAATAACAAGGCTGGAGAATCTCTTTTCTAATGCTATTGGAAAAACTTGGAATCTTCTCCCCAGTGATCTTTCTTCTCTCCCCTCTCCCTCACTTTTCAAAAACAAACTGAAACTTTACCTAACAACACACTGGCTGTGCCCCTGTTCTAAACCAGACTAGGCATTTAGCCAACAGATTTACCTGAGTTTCTGCCATTATTGACTACATATGTGCTATTTTATATTTTTAACTTATAAATACCACCTTTTATACTACTCAAGAACAAAGACATTTTCTTTTCTAGTAAACAAAGTTCTTTACTATTACACAAAGTTTCTCTCTCTAGCCATACTATCCTCTGTCTCTCTAAATTCTCTTTACAGAAGATTTTCTTTCTTCTATACTCTAGATGCACATTTTACATAATTACTCTTTCATCACTTGTCCTTCTTTATTGTATAATTACCTGCATTTCACACTGTTTTGTTATAATATTCTAGCACTAAAGCTCCTTGCTTTGTCCTCTCTGATTTTTACATTATAACCTGCTAGAAGCATAGTACATAATGTATGCAGCTACATAGTTATCTTATTACTTTTTATCCTTTCAAGGTTTTATTTTGTAATTTGCAATGTATATCTCAATATGTTTTATTCATCTTCTAGTCCTATGTTAAAATGATTTTTAAGTTTTTCACTTAGCTTATCTTGGAGCTTTTCTCCCCGGGCCTCTACTGAAAATGGACACATATCCAGCTAGACTAGCCCGGTCAACAAATGTAAAATAAAAATAAAATAATAAATAATTTGTATAGGGAGATTGCACTTTCCTTTACCTTTATGGTTCTAGTCACAACTAATAAAGACTCCACGGATCAGTTCACTTCCACAATTAACAATAATAGAAATAAATATAAAGTTGTTGGCATGGGGGCATTTAATCTATCAGATCCACCTGTGTGACATTTAATCTTTTTGTAGCTGCCATCCCCTTACTCATTCAGGCACTTTTGAACACCCTACTTAAATAGTCAGGTTATATTTCCCTCTCTGGTAGCCTATTTCATGGTCTGCTACTCTCTTAGTTAAGTAATATTTTCCAATAATCTTCACACACACACGCACACACACACACACACACACACACACACACACACACACACACACACACACACACACACACACACACACACACACACACACACACACACTCTCTCTCTCTCTCTCTATATATATATATATATATATATCTCCATCTCTTGTCCAATTATCATCCATACTTCAATATCCCCTATCCTATCCTTCAATTTCACTGGTGTATCACTGATCATTCCCTAAGATACTTGCATTCTGCTTCTGTCTTCTCTCCTATTCTGTGTATATTGCCAGTACCCTGGACCTTTGTTTATACTCCATAACCCAATTTCCCTTGGCATCTTGGAATCCCATCACTTTACAGTTGTTGTTGTTGTTGTTGTTTGTCTTTCGGCTTTTTCCTGGTAGGGGGTCACCACAGCGGAACTCCGGTCTGCTAATGATTGGCAGTAGATCTTTATGAAACGCCGAGGTGCCAGCTCAACGCCCAACCTTCAACGAAGGCACGCCCATTTACGCACACATGTCATTCGAACGCTACCCAAACGCAGGGAGGACATGCAGACTCCACACAGAAGGCACTCCCAAGCCCAGCTGAAAATCGAACGGGAGAACCTCTTGCTGTGAGGTAACAATGCTACTGCTGTACCACCACGTGTTATCCCCTCACTGTATTCCCTCAAATACGAGATATCAGTTTGAGCCTCAGTAAGGAGATCTACTACTAGATTCCTCTGTCATTCCTTTAGTAACACACTCTCTCTTTATCATGGTTTGTGTTTTTCCCCCTGCCTGTAAACTGCCTGTAAACTCCACCACATAAATGGCATCACTTACCTTCCTCACAAGAGTGAAAATACTCTCACATGTTTCTTGCAGCTTATTATGTTGAGCAAGAACAGGCATCGCTACTTTTGTCTAACTGTTTATTCTTGGGATCTTTGTTTTCTGCTGTACCAAATCTTTTGTAACAGTTGTGCTTCTGATGGATGCTCCTGTCCCAACTCCATGAGCTCCCTAAGCTTAATCCTGAGTACTGTGGCTATGCACTGGTATATGTGCAGATGCAAGCTTTTATCCGTTTTGTAGTAGTGTTTACAAGAGAAGCTTATACATTACTGAGGCTTGTGCAATCGGTCTTTTGATTGAAATTTGAATATTAAGATCAAATTAACATCAGTATGTTGTACTATGTGCATTCTACTGCAGTATAACCATGGAGTCACTATATATAATTTAGGGTGGGTGAGGTGCCAAGTCCCCCACATGGGGCTGAAGGGGCCACTTGCTTGTTTTCTGGTATTTTTTTTTTTTTTATGAATTTTGAGTTACTCTTTCTGGAGTTGGATTTTACGGAAAAGCATAACTTGAATTCTTCTAGCTTCTTCTAGCTTGACAGAAAATGTAGAAACCTTTATGAGTCACTGCATGCTTTGTTACACATATTTTAATGTATGCAGACGTCTGTAGAATACCATTTTTATGAAGAGCAACCCTTATTTCCATGCGGACAACACAAGGTCCTTCAGCAGACTTACTGCAAAGTGGGAACTATTTTATTACATATTTACTGTGTCTGCCAATATCAAAAGAAACAACTATCTAAGCATGGCTGTTTTTAGAAACATAATGGGCTGGATTCTGAAAGATTTGTTGCATCATGGTAAGTGACTTTGCATGATGAGTGGCCACAGACAGGGTATGTGTGCGATTCAAAAAACATAAGCTCCACTATGTGGTCAAGCTATGCATAAGAGTCAGACATGGCATATGCCAATGACCATATAATGATATCGTAATGAGACAAAACAAGATGGTGGAGTGATTCAGAAACTTATAACTTCCAGGCTATGGAGGTGTGCCTCCTACATCTTTGAACTAAGCTTGTGTTCAATTGAAGAGATTGCTAAGTAATATTAAGGGTTGCTGCAGCATTTGTAAATGTATTTCTGCAAGAGGTTATTTCCCTTGCCATACTCGATGGTGTGCAACATCTCCACTGGAAGTACCAGATCATCCACCCACACTTAATATTTCATGGACTCCACAACACCAAAATTGTACCATTATGGACCAGTATCATGTAGATAAGTATAACATACAGCCTCATCTGCAGCCCTTCGGGAATTATGGAGTACTTATCCCAATGCATTTCTGGTATGAGGTCTTTAATGTAACACTCAATGAGAAGAGCCAGTGTCAGTGGAGGTGTGTGATGTACTGGGGACTGTGGTGGCATGTGTGTGACTTTGCAGGGTCACAGCCTCAGCAGTAGTTGCAGCACTGCAGCTCAGTCTAATGGATGGGTCCAGGGCATGTGTCCAGAGTATTAAGCATCCTGTCTATGCCCCTGCCTGTAGCTCAACCTGTGCTTTTTACACTATAAGTGGGGAAGACTGTAGATCAGCATATAGGTTCATAGGTTCATAGGTTGGTACTAGGCTATTGGCCCTAGGGCCTATACAAACCTAGCCATAACAATTCCCTGGCTATTTCTTCCCACACTATTTACTTCCCTGGACCCCTGTCTAGCAGGGTGACTGACGTGATCCCCGGGGTGAATTTCCTTTCTCCCATCCAATCATCAAGGTTCCTTTTGAAGAGGGCCAAAGAGGCGCACTGCTTGACATGTATGGGCAGTCTATTCCAGAGTCTAGGGAGTCTCTGGGTCAGGAACCTATCCCTCCAGCATGTTTTGTTTATTGTGATGACAAGGTTTAGATCCCTGGAGCATGTGGCTCTGAGGGATTGGGATTTCTTTAAGTGTAGCATGTCCAACAGCTCTGGGTTTGACATGGCCTTGTATGTTAAGCAGAGATCGCCTCGGAGTAGATGATATGTGACAGAGTATAGCTTGAGTTGTTTAAGGTGGTCAGCATAGGGCATCTGCTTTAGGCCTGTGATTCTTTTAGTGAGGTATTTCTGCGGCCTTTCCAATTGTTGCAGATGTCTTGAGAGGTACATACCAAATGGGGTGTTGTATTCTATAATGGGTCTAATGAGGGATGAGTACAGTGGGACAATGACCCTCTTTTTTTCTGAATGAAAAGCCCTTAGTGATGAGGTGTGCCACACAGAAGGATTTCCAGACTATTGTGGTGATGTGGTTATTGAAGGTGAGACCACTGTCCACCTGTGTCCCTAGTCTCTTATCACACTTTCATTGTTTAGTGTACTGCCACCTATGTGGTAATTCACGGGTACATGTTTTTTCCCAAAGGGGATAATTACACATTTCTTGGCATTGAGCTTGAGCCCATGGCTCTGGCACCAAGCATCTGTTTCTGTAAGGCCCTTTTGTAGAGTATCCACATAATTTGGGGATTCAATAATGGCTTCCAGTTTGCAGTCATCTGCGAACTTTGTTAGCCAGAGTCCCTTAGTGTTGGCCTGTACTTCAGAGAAGTAGATGCCAAACAGCAGAGGTCCCACGACTGAACGCTGAGTTACTCCACTTGTCACTTGTCTGGAACTGGATTTGGAGTCAGCTACTTTTACAGTGTGGGTTCTGTCAGTAAGCCAGTTGGCAACCCATCGAGTGACATAGGGATTAATGCCCAGCTTAGTAAGTTTATCTATGATTCCAGAGTGGGGGATGGTGTCAAAGGCCTTGGCGAGGTCCAGATAGGCTATGTGGACTGCCTTACCCTTGTTCTCGGCTCTGGAGACTGATTCAAAGAAGTCAATCAGGTTCAGGAGACAAGATCAGCCCTTTATGAACCCAAACTGGGTGGGGTCCAGTGTTTTAAGGTTGCCAATGTCTTTGTTTATAAGTTCTATGATAATACATTCCATGGCCTTGCAGATCAGACTCGTCAGACTGATGGGGCGTGCCTCATCATCATGATGATCCCTCATCATCATGTAGGGTTGCCACATACCGTCTGATCTTACTGCAACTGTGCACGTGAGATAGTTCAAAGCACTCTCTAGGCTCATGCTTGACGCACAAGCATTATTGCTGTTTGTACTTCCCTGCAGCCATGACGTATTCCTACATGCTTTTCTCACAGTACCTGCTGTGACTGCAGCTTGGGTATTAAATGAGCTACTCATTGTGCATACTTGCGTGTCTATAGTCATTGTTAATGAGCATCAGGGCTCATCACACATGCACAGTAAACAGAGAAGGACTAGCTGCAATCACACACAGCCACAGTGTTTCTAAATCACAGGGATTGTTTCATAACTCACCTGATATTCAGCCACTTGTGCAAGCTATTTCCCCTGAACTAGCACAATCAAGGAAAGTAGCAGATTAAATATCAAACTGAAAATGAACTCTGAGGCAATTTTCAGTAAAAAAGTTGCTTTATCACTGTGCAGAATCATGTCTTTCTGTATAAATAACTGCACATAGTTTTTAAAAATAGCAGCAGTGAAACTGCATTCATAATGAAGACATGGCTGCAGGGAATAGGGACTTTAGCCAACTGTCACTTACAGTCAGGATTGTGTTGCCAGGGCTGATACTAGGGTTAGGAAGACTGATTTAAAAGTGTTATCTATTTTTTTCTTCTTTTCTTATTTCCTATGGCCTGCAGAATGTATGTAGTTTTCCAACCTTTTTTTCTTATAAAAGTAAAAAAGGATGAAAGGAATGAACAGACCTATTATAAAATTAATCAGTCAGGACATAGGGAACATCCAAATACTAGCCTTGGCTCAGTTTGGCTTCATCAAGAGCAGGTCATGCTTGCTCAACCTGGTGGATTTTTTTTTGAAAAAGTTACCAAAGCAATGGATGAAGGCAAAACAGTACACACAGCATACCTTAACTTGGTCAAAGCTTTTGACACTATTCCCCACTCAGGCATCATAAAAAAGCTAAATAAACTGGGAATAAACTCCTATGTCACCTGATGGATTGCCAACTTGATCACAGATAGGATGCAGATAATCAAAATAGAGGAAGTTACCTCCAAAAGAGACCAGTCACAAGTGGAATCCTGCAGGGTTCTGTGACAGGATCTCTCCAGATTGGCATCTACTTTTCTGAAGTAAAAACCAACACTAAAGGGCTCTTGCTGGCTAAGTTTGCAGATGACTATAAGCTAAGCACAGTCATTGAATCCCCAAATGACTTAGCCATCCTGCAGGAAGGTTTGCCCGAAACAAATAACTGGTGTCAAAATCATGGTCTGAAACTAAATGCCAAAAATGCATTATTGTATCTTTTGGGAAGTCATCTACCCCAGGGAACTACCGCATTGAAAAAATGCAGCCCTAAAAGTTGACCCAGTTATTCCAGATCTGGGAACGCATATAGACAGTGACATAACTTTTGACCAAACATGTCTCTATTGTTGTAAGAAAGTCCCTCTTTATTGTACACCTTGTAAACACAGGAATTGTATCTAGATCTAAGGATTTCATTGTGCCCCTTTACTCAGCCCTCGTTAGGCCATTTATAACACCCCCTTTGGCATGTATCTGCTAGACACATGCAACCACTAGACCACCCACAGAGATACCTTACTAAAAGGATACAAGGCCTAAACAACATGTCCGACATGGATAGACTCAGAGCCCTGTCACTATACTCAGTATCCTACAGACTGCTAAGAGGTGACCTGTATCTGGAATACAAGGTATCCTCCAACCTACTTTTTCTGGGGGATTTACTGCACATCAGCAAGTCAAATGGCATCAGAACAATTTGTATAGGGATCTAACCTTCTTCTGCAACATCAACAGAATGGTTTGGAGGGACAAGTATATTTCACATAAGATACCACTACTGTGGAACAGACTCCCCATCCACATAAAACATAGTTCATCCCTCTCCATTTTCAAGTGCTATTTAGATCTACGGATGGGAAACAGAAAATTTACTCCAGAACTGCCCCCTGTACTACTAACGGACAGATGCAGCTCATAAATACTTGATCCCATGTATGGGTCTCCTCAAATTATCTATGATATGATCCCATTTATTCTCATTAGAGATAATATATTATTACCAACCATGAGATGTGTAAGGTCATTCTATAGCCAACTGCTCTCCATTGCCTCTGGGATGGTGTAATTCAGCACTTGTTTTCTACAACTGGCAGAACTGGTTTAGTTACTTTTTCTGTGGGAAAATAAGCATCTAAGAAATAAGTTGCATGTAACGATTTTAAGAAAAAGGAAATCATGCTATGATTTATAGGGTGAAGAAAAGAAGGATGATCTAAAATGTGTATCAATATCTGTGCCTGGTCTTTGCTGTGTCTTACCTTTGCTTGGAAGGCAGTAGGGAGACACCCAGCTTGGGGACAAACCTCCATCTGAGTGGGAGGGGGAGCTGGTCAGTAGCAGTGATCCAGAACCTAAGCCATTGGAAAGGGACTGGGCTCCCCTTAGAAGGTAATACTTCAAGTGGAGAAACATGTGATAGTAGTCAGTCAGAACTTGAGGTAACACTAGCAGATGGTACAAGATTTCCTTTGGAAGGAAAGCTGGGAAGGATCAGTAAGAAAGAGTTGAGGCACACTCAGCTCTAAGATCCTATGTTATAGGATTTCACAGAATTAACTCAAGATGCTTGTGATGCTCAGGGCAGAGGGTGTCATATACTGAGTTAAAGGGATGTTGTCCAGGGAATATGCCCATGAAAGAAGGCTAGAGGGAGAAGTAAAGCAACACTTGATGGTGCCCAGGGTCTATCAGCATGCACTTCTGGCTATAGCCCATGATATTCCCTTTGCAGGCCATATGGGAATAAAGAGCACTAAAGATGGCTTATATATGAAATTTTTATTGGACAGTGATTGCAAAGGATGTAACCGACTACTGTAGGACCTGTGAGTAGTACTAAAGGATTAGCAGGACTTGTGAAAAAGGCAAGGTTACTTTGATGCCTTTGACTGCTATTGAGGAACTATGTTGCTGTTACCTATGGATATTGTGTGAACTCGGAATACCACAAGTTCCAGAGGAAAGAAATATAGCTTGACAGATTATGCCAATAAATACCCAGAAGCAGTAGCATTTCCTTCCATTGAAGAAGCAAAGGTACAGATGCTTTGCTAGACATTTGCAGCAGGATTTGTTTCCCTATAGAAATATTGATGGATTGAGGTGTCAAAGCTTATGTCAGACCTGATGGCTCATTTGTGAAAGTGTTATAGGGTAAAGCATTTAAAATCTAAAGACTACCGCTTACCGTCCATGAATGATCTGGTAGAGAGGTTAAACTCTTCACTGAAGACATGTTGAGACCATTTGCAGACTAGTTTAAGGGGAAGTGGAAAAACTACCTGCCACATCTTTTTGCATTCAGGGAGGTGACCCAAGGATCCCCAGTTTTTCACCCACTGAACTGCTTTATGGTTACAGAGTAAGGAGGCTCCTGATTTAATTCATGATGAATGTGAGTACGAGTGTGATTCTCACAAACAGTCTGTTGTGGAGCATGTTATAAACATCAGGACTAGTTTATGGTCCTCATGAGGATAGCCCAGGAGTACTTGGTACAGGCACAACAGCAACAAAAATGTCTGGTATAATGGGACAGCAAGAGCTAGAGGGCAGCAGGTAATGGCGTTTATTCCTTTTAAACACAACAAGATGCAGGCTGCCTGGGATTACAGAATGATGAGTGATGTCAACTACATGGTAGGGTTCCAGGCAGGAGTCAGAAGCACAAGCTCTACCATGCTAATATGATAAAGTTCTATCATGAAATAGAATCCCTGGTACTTTGTGTCTGCAGTGAGTTACATGAGGAACCTGAAGACCTTCTGGTAAAGATTCAGTCTGATACCTCAGTGGATGAGGTAGCCCTACCCCAACAGTGACCTCCTAGCCAGGTTCAAGAGAGCTGAGCAGTGGTGTAGCAATTTGGGGATATGTCTACAGGTAAGCCAGGATGTACCTGGTAGACCACCATATAGACACAAGACCTCAGCAGCCCATCAAGCAAACTCCTTACAGAATGCTTGAAAGAGTTAGGTATACCTAACACTGAGAGAGAAAATGCAGGGCATGTTGGAACTGGTGGTAATCCAAGAGTCCAAAGGTCCCTAGGCCTCATCAGCGGTTCTCATATCAAAGAAAGATGGCAGCACCAGGTTCAGTAAGGAGTACAGGAAACTGTACAGTGATTTCATACCTGGCTTAATAGAGAGCAGCACGTAAGTGGAGACCCTGGCCAAATCAAGAGCGGCGGCAGTACTACCATCCCATGAAAAAGCTCTATGGAATTGGAGAATTCTTCCAGCCTTCCCTGGGAAACATGTATATGTGTGTATGGAAAACACAGAGAGGGAGTGGTGAGAAAGGGGTCTGTGGATGATATGTCAGACTCCACTCTGAATGTGGCATGTGTACAGTCTATGTTTGGGGTGGAAGTTGGAAGCTCATGCTCAGAATAGCAGTGCATATTCCCTTTGTGCTCTTGGGGTCAGGTTGCATTTGTGACTTGGTTACTGAGTTAAACTTGTATGCACTTACTTTTTTATTTCAATCTACTGGGTACCAGTGGTGTGACTCAAGATGGCATTACTTTGGTGCCAGCTAGTTCCTTTTCTTCATATTTGGTGGAAGTGTGCCACTGTTCATTACACTTTTGGTTGGCACTGGTGGGGTTCATCTGTGCCATAGGTTACTACCTTTTGGTGGCAGTGACATTTTTTTTTTGCATCTAAAGATGTTTATGTAGGATGATGAAAAATGTCCTAAGAAAAAAAAAGTATATGGGGACTGAAAGCACTGGAATAGTGACAGTAAATTATGCACATCCAGTAACTTTAGTAAATATGGCTGCATACCTTGTCTATCTTCAGTAAGATTTTGAAAGCATTGTGTAATTCAGCACTCCTTATGGAAGTGGAAGAAAATACTAAGTTATAGGTAAATGTATGCCAAAATTGCCTTTTTTGTTTGGGTTTTTATTCATCCCACATACATCCAGTTTCTGTGTGTATGTTACAATTAGACACATACCAGTTCCAAATTACTTGTAGGCACTGCAGCTTTGCAGTCTACCATGGGATGGCAACGCTATTGTAAGGGTGCACATGCATCTGTGCAACACAATGAAAGGTTAAAGTACTGACAGGATCTCTGTGTGCACTGTACATTTGCATTAATGTGCAGTAAATCTGTTACTGCATTGTCCGACATCAGGGCAATTCTTGGTTTATGAATGATGCCAGTGCTGAAACTGTGTACAGACTGCAGTTATACAAAGTGTCCATGTATATACTGTTTATGAATACACTGGCCAAGATTTAATCAGAATATAGAAACCTACAATAACTTCATGTTTTCCACTGGTAATTCTTCTTACTGTACTGTCCTACATTAAGCCCTCCCTCCCCCAGAATACTAGCAGCATAGCGTTTATTGTATGCTTTACATTATTTCAAAGTAAGAAACGTACTGCTGCCACATGTTGCAGTATACATGCATTCTGTAATCACTATACCTACACAATGATATGTGATCTGGTGTGATCATATCCTCTAAGCACTTTGCATGTCTGTTGCACAGTCTGAGCTATGCACATTCTCTACCAGCTGTACGTTTAGTGCCATATGATCTGATGAACATGTATTCTTCAGTTGCTGTGCTCTGATGTCATGTGTTCTGGTGTTCAAATAACAGGTCCATTCATCAGCATTACAAAGTCAGACACAAGAAACACAAGCACTGCAGGACAGATGTAGGTGGTGGTCAATAAAGGTAGAAGTAGGTAATACACTCTGTGATTGAGAAATAGTCATGGATTCCAAGTAGTTTCAGAGAGGTGAATGCAGTTTTTCATCACTGGTTCACTCACTGGGTCCCACTACAATAATGTAAAGTCAATGACTCCCAGATTGTTGAATGTTTTCTTAATGTAAATTCCGTGATCACTGAACTTTGAAAGTAATTGTTTTTTCCCCCTATCCCTGGGGCTTGGTGTCCTTGGGATTAGTACATATAGAGTTACAGGGATGTGTGGGGAGCTGGGGATTGCAGAAACGTTATATAGCTATCTATTTAAATATCTGTCTATCTATCTATCTATCTATCTATCTATCTATCTATCTATCTATCTATCTATCTAGCTATGTATCTAGCTATGTATCTATCTATCTATCTAGTTTTATTGCTGTGGTAGCTGAATATTTGAGTATATCCTGTTTTGGAATGTATTTGGTGTAGCACAACAAGAATGTGACATTTGTAAAGAAATTAGTATATGTGCCTGTCTTTAAGTGGAATATTCAATTGAAGCTTAATTGACATGACCTAGGCACCACTGGGTTATTTATGGTTGAATGGAGTAAGGTGGGCAGCTGATTCAGGTAAAATCTTTAAAGACAGGACTAATTGTTTCAGTATTTTCACATCCCCAGTTCCCATCTTACTTTTACTGACCTCTTGGTTTCAGCTTTGCTAATGTCTTACATTCCTCAAGTACCCCTATAGTTCCTTTCTATTTGACGTTGAGCATAACTGTTCGTAATGTGAATGGCTAACAAAGTCTTATTGGCCAAAGGAGTGAGGACTCTATTAGGTGAGCAAGAGAGAGAGTGAGAGAGAGAGAGAGAGAGAGAGAGAGAGAGAGATGAGTGTAGGAAGCCACCATACTGCAGATGACCAGTCAGAATTCCTAACCTTGGAAGCTTCATGCAAGGCCATCAATGTAAAAGATGCGTGCATGTGTATGTCACACACACTACATCCTGTGACCTCCCCTATTCAGCCTTTTAAGATAGCCTGTGAGGGTACCTGGTCTTTACCAGAAATCATGCAGGTTGTGACTTATCTCTTATCCCTCCTTCAGGATAAGAGAGCTGGTCAGAACCTGTTTTATCTTATTCTCCATATGTCTCACTCTACCAGTGCTCTAGGCCCATTCCTGAGCCTGGGTCACTGGTGGCAGAGACAGACACCTGGTGTCCGCAGATTCTGTCTGGCACAGCACAGTTGTCGCAACTTTTAATGAACAGTATAGTTGCATTCTCTCAGGTTCTGGTTTCAACACCTGAGTGGTAAAGGAGAGGTCAGCTAGCAATGCCAGTTTGGAGGATTACACTGAAGTCTAGGGTATCATATGAATGAAGTAGCACACCTTTTCTCACCAACAGCCTGGAATCTAGAACTAAGATGAAGCAGATATTGAAAGGGATACCACAGTTCAGGATTAGAGACATTTATACACTATGTAGATCATGTTGTAGCAGCAAAATGAAAATAAAACACAGCAAACCAGAAAAAAGAGCTGTCTCTAAATCAAATGTAAGGTTGGACTATAAATCAGACCACGCTACTACATATATTGCCTAGAGACAAATTACAGTTAAATGTTATTAGAAAACATTATCAAGAGAGACAAATGAACAAAAAAGTTAATGATTAATATGCAATAGCAAGAAATCAACAAAAAAAGAAAAATAGTTATCAAACCATCAGTACAGAATAGAATTTTCTATAGAAAAAATTTCTGCTAGTCTAAACAAGTTAACACATCCATATATAAATAAAACAAATGCATGTGTTGTGTAAGCTACATAACAAGGCTACATTCCTTTCAAGGTAGTTGGTGACCTTTTAGATACCTCAGTATGAACAGTGTGGGCCACCACAGCTCATACATTATTATGTTTGCAGTTTACTAATAAAGTCTTGAGGGCCCCATGGCTGTTCTTTGAGGCTGAAGTGAGATCTGCAGCTTTCAGAGCTGGTTTGTGATGAACGTCTGCATAAAGGATAACACCTTTTATAGCCTAAGGGACTGTCGTTGATAAGGCAAATAGCAGTGTGTCCAGGACCAGATATAAACTTTCAAGAATTAGACCAACAGTATCTATTAATTCATGCTTATATTTAATAAAAAAAAAAAAAAAAAAAAAAAAAAAAGACGTATAACTGAATATCATAGCTGAATTATTTGTTTGTTTATTTATTTATTTAATGCATTTTATTTATGTAGTTATTTATGTATGTATTTACTTATTTATTTATTTATTTATTTGTGTGGTGTGGAACCTAATACTTTCTTTATAATGCACCTTTTGCAGGGAACCCTAAAAATCTGTAAAAATAATGACAAGTTTCCAACATTTTATAGTGGTGCATAACTATTTGTTTCTGAAAATATGATGCTTTGCACTTCAAACCATTGGAGGTCTGATATGGTTCTTTCACTGAGGTACCTCCTGTGAAATGTTTATGTCATCTCTGTGTAGAGATCTGTTAGGACTAGGTGTGCTCATGCTGTTACATGAGGTGGTGATCCTCTGAATTGCTGGTATGTGTGCATGGCTGTGCGTAGTCTGCACACGCATACTGATGTCCTGTCCAGGATGGTTTTTCAGCTTTTTGCCCATTGCCTGCTGAGACAGATTCTAGTTTCCCCATGATTCGGAAGTGAATCAAGTGCTTACTGGGGAGTTAATGAATGTGTTATTGCAGTAGAATCAGAGATGCTAGGGCATTCTTTTTAGGGCACTAACACTCCAGTTAGGGCACAAAACAAAGACTTCTTAAGCATCTGTAACTCCATTCTTAGTTACAGCAAGGAGCACATTCTGAAATTATATTATAAATAGAATGCTAATCAGGAACTGAGAATCATTAATACTCGCATTTTCAGGCTGAATACAAGTAGCAATAAATATATTTTACCTGAACTATTATACCATTGATAGCTGCATTTGTGTGTGTGTGTACAGATAGATAAATTTATTTATTTATTTATTAGAAATGTGTTAACCCGGTTGGTCCAGCTGAGTCGAATGGCCCGTTTTCAGTGGAGACCCGAGGAGAAAAGCTCCAGTTGACAGAAATAATAACATTCTATGATGAAATTTTATGCAAGGATCAAAAAATAAAAGTTTTAAAAAAATATATACAATATTAAGAATATGAACACATATAAACAGCTAGTGATATATAGAATTTATGTACGTGAACAAAAGAAGACAAATTACAAAGAAATATAAGCTTTCATGATCAGTGCTGAAAAACAAATTACCTGGGGTTTACAGCATGGTAGGACAGAGATTTTTTTTTTTAAGAGATAATTGCACAGTGAGAGAGCAGATACAGCAAGGGTGTTATTTACAGGGTAGCTTAGAGAGGTTAACTTAGAGAGTAAGTGAGTTACATGCAAAAAGGTGAAAGTAAAGATGGAAGTTAAGAGGGAGTAATGCAAGGGCAGGATTTTGAGTTCAGGGAGTAGTTTTTGACTTTAGTTTTGTAGAGGTTGGTACTTTGAATGCTGCGGATGTCTGGGGGAAGCCTATTCCAGGAGCTGGACACTGAGTTTCTTTATGGGAGTTTGCCAATATTTTTGCTTGGTTTATAAATATCTAGTAAGTTCTGGTCAGAGCTACGAAGTGAATGAGCTGGGTTTTAAGGGGATACAATGGATGAGAGAGAGGGACAGGTTGAAGGTTTAGATAGCAGTGAGTGCGTGAGTTGGAGCCGGGATAAAAGAAAGAGCTGGGGGAATTCAGGCCACTAAAGTTTGTTCAGGGCATGGCAGTGATGAGATTTGTATGGCTGGTCACAGGTGAATATGGCTATGTTGTTATATGTTTGTTTGAGTTTGATAAATAGGGATGACTGAAGGTGAGTCAGGGTAGGAGAGCCATAGAGAATGCATGGAAGGAGAAAGGAGAAGGCATGGAAGGATATTTTTTTTTTTTTTATTTTTATTTATTTATTAAAGGATATTATTTATTTGCTTTTGTTCATGGGACAATCTAACTGGATTACATTATCCATTTTCAGCAGAGGTCAGGGAAGAAAAACTCAAAAAAAATGTAGATGTACAATACAACAAAATTTGGATAAGATCTAAAAACGGACAGTGTATGAAAATAATGAACTTCATTAAAATGGAATATGTAGGAACTATTGTACAAAGATCTAAAGTATAATAACTTCTAACAAGTGACTGATGCACTTTGCAGAACATCACTGGAGCAGGAAATTATCAGTATAAATGTAACAACAGAGTATCAAAAATATGGGAGCTAAACTAATTTAATATACATCTATACTCATGCTGTGTTAGTTGATAGAGAACAATAATACATATATTTCTCACAGGATGAGTACAATAAACTTACTTCAGAAAGAGATATAAATGCCAGTTAGGAAGAAATGCTTTATTAAGTGAGAAGAAGAAATCTTAAGTATATGGGTATTTTATCCTAGAGATTCAGAACAGTTGCAGAGTCTGTTGTGATTCAGATGTAGTTTGAGGTTGGTGGTTTTAAAAGCAAGAAAGTTGTTTGTTTATCTGATTGATGGTGAAGAGAAAGCTGTTACATAGTTTAGCCATGCTTACCAAGCATAAGGAATCCCTTTCTGGGTTGTTGGATTTTTGAGATTTTATTAGGTGCAGGGCTAGCCACCAGGTGGTGTGAACCTTAGTTCTAGATGATCGTCACTGTTGAAGTGACACCGGAACCCATGTGCAAAATGGGAAAAAGGAGTTGCGGATGGATGGATGGATGGATGGATGGATGGATGGATGGATGGATGGATGGATGGATGGATCCTTTGACTGATGTTACCCTGTGGGTTTGTACTATTTGATTACGTTACTGATGGCCAAGGTGTTTGAGGGAGGCTGTAGTATTTTATGTGCCATTATGAGTTACATATATACCTGGTATAGTAGTTCTAGTCAGTTCAAGTTCTGCAGGGGAATGTAGTGATGGGTTCGGCTTGGAAGGTTGGATCCAAATATATTAAATGAAGCAGCTTTTCAGGCAAAACAATAAAGCCCTGAGCAGGGCAAGCTTAGAAAATTGTAAAAATACCCATGGATGGCTCAGCACACCTCAATTCACTTTATTCCACAGAAACACAGCACATGTATGTGCTGAGCAGTCTGTGGGTTTTTTTCACAATTTTCTAAGATTGCCCTGCTCAGGGCTTTGTTGTTTTGCCTGAAAAGCTGCTTCATTTTGTGGATTACAAGTTTTATTTGGAAGCTGCTGCGAATTTTGTTTTGTTTTTTCTTGGATCCAAATATATATATTTATTTATTTATTGACATTTGATTACAGAGAACGTCCGACTGGGTAGGAGCCCCATTTCAGTGGAGGCCCAGAAGAAAAGCTCCAAAATATTGCAAAACATTTTAAGAACAATAATTTTAATCTTTAGAAATAATAGAAAAAAAAAACTACAGTTTAAATAATTATACAAAAATAGACATACTATGAACACATTGGTTAAGAATAGATGAAAGTTATATGACAATGATTTAATAGAATAAATTTAGCCATTTTATAGGGAAATTAAAGGTAAGTTAGTATAATATAAACAGGAATTGCAACACAAAGTGAGAGAAAAGCAGGCTTATGGTATATTTACAAAGAAAGCTAGGGAAGAGAAATTGATGGAAGTAAGGAAGTGAGTGAAGAAGGGAGAGTAGGCAGATGTAAGGTATGAATTAAGCAATAATCCATGCCTGGGTGTGGGTAATGCTGGATTTACCCACGGTTGGTGTGGTTTGGTCATGAGGGTGAAGCCCGAATGGCCAAACAAAGACAACTGTGGGTAAATCCAGCATTACCCACACCCAGAAGTAGGTTATTGCTATTATACAATGACATTATTTAAGAAAAAAAATACTTACTTTTATTAAATAATGGCATTGTATAATGCCTCCTTGCTGCCCTACCACAGCTGTCCAGTATTCTGTGGCAGTTCTGATGTACTGCGCATGCGTATGGTTACGCAGTACATCAGAACTTTGTGTGGAAGCAACGGAGAAAGGAAGATCTCTGTTGCTTTTAAAAACGTGTCTCACTATGTTAAAAGAGTTTAACATAGTGAGACAGCTTTAAAAAAAGCAACAGAAATTTTCCTCTTTCATACAACTCGTTTAACATAGCGAGATAACAGCAACGGAGCTCTTCCGTTCTCCGTTGCTGTCCAACAACAAAAAAAAGACATACTATTGGAAAAAGTCCGGGCGACCGGACCTTTTTCCGTTAGTATAAGTCTGATTTACAACATGCACGCTGACCAATCAGCGTGCACGTTTTGGAATATTAATGGGGGCCATTGTATAACAGGTATTTATTCACATTTAGGGATGTAGTTTATCCTGGTGTTGAGCAAGAAAAGAGCCAGCTTTTGACTAGAAAGTATTTCTAAATAGTTTTGATTGATGGGAGGGAGGGTGCTGGCCTGATAGATACAGATAAGAAATTCCAGGCCTTAATAACATGGTAAAAGTACAGACAATACCCAGTGGATTTGATTGGGTTTTGGACAGACAGGAGTTTCTGGTCATTGGATCATAATGACAGACTGGGAACGTAGTTGTGTAGAACGCTGTTTAGTGCTGGAAAAGCAGATGGATTCTGGACAGTTTTATAGGTGGTAAAAAGCTGTTTATATGTTGGTTGATGGAGTAGTTCTAACCATTTTAGGCTTTTTAGTGCTATACAGTGGTAGGTTCTGAAAGGGGTATTTGCTGCAAATTTCATAACTTTGTTATAGCATTGTTCAAGGTTTTGATTTTTGTGATGCCTTAAGGTTAGTAAGGATAGGAGCATCGTAATGAAGTGTTTATTTTATTATAGCACTGTTCAAGCTTGCTAATTAGTGTAATTTGAACATTTGTGAATATGGTAGATGCATAAAGCAGGCTTGGAAATAAGAGGGATGTTATAGTTTCTTCCCTGGTGTGGTCAGTGAGAGCTGGCCTAGTTTTGTAAAATAACCTTCATTTGCACTGGGTTTTTGAGCAGCAATGTTGATACGTTGACCACTTTTAAGTTTGTCATCAATGATGACACCCAGTAACTTGGTATGGATACCTTGTTCTATTCTGGTGTTGTAAGTTGTTAGATGCGACTACATTTAATGTGGTGCTAGTTTGTGGAGGTAAATGTGAATAATTTTGTTTTTTGTGGAGATTCAGGAATAGTTGAAATCATTCTAGCCAGGTCTCAATAGAGGAGAAGGAGTTTTGGGTGATCACTTGTAGTTAGGATAGTGTTGAGGGGGCTAGGAAAACAAGATTTGAGTAATCAGTATATTGCTCGAGTGTCACATTTTAGCTGCTTTGTGCATGTCATTTATGAATATTTCAAATAAGAGTGGTCCTATTGCTGGCCCCTGTGGCACTCCTGCTTTCACTGGTAGGTAAGTAGAATAGGAGTCCTGCGATTTGACAGATTGTGTCCAGTTGTTATGGCAACTAGAGAACCAGTCTGTAGTAGTGCTGCCTAGTCTTAGTTGTAGAGCTTGTTGAGAAAATGATTGTGAGATACAGCATTAAATGCATTTGAGAAGTCCAAGATTAAGGTAGAAGTAGGGTTACTCATACTTCATTTTGATTAACTGTAACAAGAAAATGTAGTAGGACAGTTTCTGTGCTGTAATAGGACCAGAAGCCATGTCGTGAGGGGGGAAATAAATGTCTCCCTAGCAGAAAATTTAAGATTCGATGATGGATACTTAAGTTTTAGTACTTTAGAGAGTGGAAATAGCATTATGGTAGATCAATAACTTAAAATAACCACTGCTTTTCCACTGTTAGTGAAGACATGAAGAAAATGGCAAATGAGAATACCTCCAAAATGTAATAACATGATAGTTTGATAAAGCACACTAAAACAGTTTGAAAGTTTAGTGGAGGTACATTCTTTATGTAGTGGTATAGTATAATAGGTTTTCCATATTGTTGAAATGTACGACTTTTGTAAGGACTGGCTGATTAATGTTGGGGCTGGTTAACATATTCCATGTGCTTCTAATGTAAACCATTCTGCAAAAATATTATCTACTGCTAATGCCGTAGGGTTTTTTCTGCAAATATTTTTTTGCAATAATTGGGACTGGTTCATATCAGAAGTTATTAGTTTGAGTAATACAGCGGTACATATATATATTTGTAATACAAAGGCAGGTATGGTTTTATAGACAACTTTATGCTGGATGGAAGGACTCCATTTAAATAATGCTATGGAAAGATTAAGCACTAAATTGAACAAAGGTGTCAAGGGAACTATCTTGGTTCAATGTGGTACACTAAAACTGAGATTCGGTAACCTGGGAAGTTTATAAGAAGACATAGAAAACGGCAAAAAAGTGAATGCTTCTTAGTCATGGCAGAAAATGCTTTATATAAAGGGCTTTCAGAGATGGCAAAAAAAGGAATTACAATATGCATTCCACATAATAGCCATTTACCTTTTGCAATGTATCTGTGAAATAAGAAGTTTTCAACAGAAGGTTATTAGTACAGTGGGGGAAAAATGACAAAAGAGAAAGAGTAATTATGGAAAGTATAGGAGATTTGAAGCAGATGGCAGAGATTAATCTCAATCTACCTGCAAAGAAAGGAGGAAAGGGAAAGAACAGTAAGATATAATACACCTCATCAGAACACTTGCAGACATTTGGAGTCCATATATAGGAAAAAAACACCAGAAATACTACAAAAAAGGGTGGATCTGGAATAACAGTACCAGTCAGATTAAAACATCAGCATTTTCAGCATGGAACACTTTTCAAATACATTTGTTTATCTATCTATCTATCAATCAATCTATCTATCTATCTATCTATCTATGTATCTATCTATCTATCTATCCATTCACTTGTCCATTTACTTACTCATATTTAACTGTGGTAGAGCAGTCATCCCAGTGGACCTTTTTCAGACTCTGCCTGAAGGCACTGTCTGATAAATATTTTAGTCAAACTTACACAGTAGAAAAATGGATGCTGAAGAATCAGACCCTGTTTTACAAAATGCAGTAGGTTATCATCTCACAGCCATAATCATCTGTGCTAACTCACAGCTTAGAGCTTTAATCTCTGTGCTAATTAGCAGTTAGAAGTGTTGGTTCCATATCAAGAAATGAATGCTGCTCTCCCATATAACAGACGGGGATGCTTACCACTGTACTACCAAGGAGGACATTTACCTCTGTGAATCATCAATACTTATTAGTAGTTTCAAACTCTAAGGATTTTAACCTGTGTAATTAGATACCCCAGTGGCTAATGAGCATGGAGTGGTCTGTAGAAAACAATTTGTAGTGTACGTACAGAATGGTTAAAGGTGAGTTAGGGTATATCATCATGGTTTATTTTAGGACACTGTTTGTCCAACACACATATATCATTTAGTAAAAAATACAAGAAAAACTTAGCAAAGCTAGTTTTCACTGTGTGATACCTTAAACCTCTTGGAGTAGAGACCCATGGGATATATGCAAATGAACCCTTAAGGACATCAAATGTTTTAGCTATATGGCTTCTGAATGTTCATGGCTTTTTAGTTTTTCCTTTTTTAAGTCTTTATGGACAAATTCAGGTCAACAAAGCCAAACACCACTAACTGTGGACATGCATGTTTCGGCCTTCTTATGACCTCATCAGCAAAACATAAGCGGACTGTTTGGCTATACTCTAGAAATACAGGATCTTTAGACCCAGCTGATGTCCATAACCATTAAGGTGTCTTGCAAAATATCCCAACTACGAAACAAAACCAAAAAGTAAAAAGGTCACACAGACAAACCAATTAGTAAAAACTACAAGAAAAACCTATCCAAGCTACAGTTTTCACTGTGTACTTTATAAAGTAGCTACAGTAATTAGCATATTATGTGCCTCAATTACATTCCAGAGAATTTAGATATCATATAGAGCTCATTAGGCTTTTGACCACATCAGATGTCTCTATGTGGCATTTGTCAAGTTTCATAATATGAAGCGGTTTCAGAGTGGAGAAATACTTGACTAGAACTAAAGACAGATATATGCAGAAACAAGTACATACATTTGCTGTCAAGGTTTGTAAGTTTAACAAAGGAAGTGTAATCCTGAGTGAAACATGGCTCAGCAGTAACCACCAAGATTTCTTTTATTACAAGGAGATTCAACTGACAGTAGGAAGCTTTGGTTCCAGAAGGTTGATTTTTTCCCATTTAAAGTAAGGTATCTGAAAAAAAAACTAAAAAGACTCAGTGTGCTACATCCACGTATATTGCTGTGGAAGAAATATTAACTTGTTTAACAGATACTCTTCTGAATAAGAAGAAAGGTTGAATGACAACACTTAAATGTAACTTATTCTTTTCCAAAAAGAACATCAGTTAGATCTGTTGGATGTTTGTTCTTTACAAGAACAAAATGCCTTACAGAGACTATTGTTGTTTTTGCTACTGAGCTGAAGAATAGAGTTAAAGACTGTACATTTTGTGAGATGAATGATTTTCTAGTAAGATACAGAATAGTTTATGGTATAAAAATGGTGAAATAAGGGGGATATTACTAAGAGAAACAGACCTGATGTTATAAAAAGCTGTGGCCGTGTTTGTAGTAATTGATGTTACTAGCATACAGTTAGTTAACCGAGGAAATTAATTCCCCCAGATTCACTATTCATCCGTGCAGGATTAGCTTAGTCCTACACGGAAGCACCCATGTAGGAGGAGGATGGCAACGCACCATGCATATTAATGAAGGCGTGCTGCCCGACCTCCTAGGTTTACACGGAGTGTGTACGAAGGCAGGGGGCATGTCTGAGAGCAGAGCTCTCAGAATAAACATGCCCCTGCAATGTAGAAAAGCAGAAAGTGCTAAGAGATAAGCGAGATCGCTCATAGGTGTCTGCATATCCCCACCAACAGTTCCCCATGTGTACAACAGCGACAGTACTGAAAAAGTAAATAAAGAAACCATTTTATTTTTTATTAAAACTCTGATTAAAGCTAACTGTAGGTGTGCAGGTGTGCCCATTGCTTAGCTATGGTTAAAGCAGCTTAAAAGGCTGAAGAGGATAACAAGGAAGATATATGCAAATGAAGCAGCACAGCAATAGTGCAGTGGGAAGAGCATGTACCTAATGAGCAGGCATACCCAGTTCAAGTCCCACTGCAGCACATTCCCTTTTCCACGTGAAATCTGTATATGAACATTATTTTGCTGTATAACCTACTAAATAACATGTAAATGTGAACTGGAGTACTGCATTAAATGCACATGTGAAGTGCCAGGGTCATAATGAATAACACACTAGTAAGCAGGTGTAAGCACAAATAAGCAGTAGTAAGCATATATATGAACTAGTAAGCATGTTTAAGTGCATTTGTGCAAGGGTAAGCATTGCCTACACAGATTAAGCAAAGTAGAAGCTACCTGAGTGTAAGAAACTGTAACCAGAGATTAGCATTGCTGAGCTCCGCGCAAACCCGCACACACCCACTTACAACTGCTTTAAAGTGCCTTAATCAATCTGTTTACAACGGGCCTTGTTCTGGCCAGCAACAAAATAAACAGTCATGCAGGTCTCAAATCCAGGACCCTATACACCTTAGTTCCAGTAGCTATCCATCAAGCCATCACAGAAGCACAGAAGAGTGAGGTAGTAGTAAATATGTCTTCACCATAGTATAACCAAACTGAACCTGTGAAAGTCATCAGTAGACAGTCATATGTGCCATAACCAACTACATAACATAAATATGTGAACTGGGGTACCGCAGTAAGCCCAGAAGTGAGATGTACATGTAATAGAGTGTTGAAGTCCCCAATACAACACAAGGACCCTACAGAGTGTACGTACACATCAATCAGGGATACTAGGCATATATAAGGTGTAATGAATAATAACATAATGCCAAAAAGGCATTATAATGAATGTGTACTGTAGGCAACACCAAGCATTGCACAGGCCAGCTTAGGAGGTGTGAGAAATGTGTACAGCAGCTAACTCACTGTGCCCAGTGGTATACCCTTTTAAACAATGCCAACCTTAGGTAAGCAGGTTTGCCCATAGCTTAGCCTTTTCAAAACCGGCCAATCATGGAAAAGTGTGGGGCATCGGCCCTACTTAAACCCAAGAGGCGGGAATACAGCTCATAACTGGTTGTAGCTTTTCCTTGCAGGCATTATGGCAGTAAGGGGAGAAGGAGTGCCCTTCCAGGAGCAGCACTTGTGCATCCAGGAGTCCAAAGTCATAGCTGGACTCCTAGTTAAAGACCATGCACAGAGACTGCTACAGGGCCAGTACCAGGGCTCCCAATATAAGGCGGAGGCCTGGGACCATCTCACCCATGACCTCACCAGTGCCACTGGAATACCCCGTACTAGTGAGCAGGTCAGGCACCACTATGCCAACCTGAAGCAGTGGAAGGGGGACCTCTTGGAGGAATGGCTCCAAAAGGCTAGAGCATCAGGGGATGTTCCAGCCGTGTGTAAATATCAGTCCACTACCTGTTTAATAATGGCCAGCTCAGGTATATCATGGATAGGTATGGCTAAATATTCCTCTTATGTCCCCCACAGCTGCAATGGAGTGGGCCGCGAACCCGGAGGCCCACATCTGCCGCCTGACACGGTTGCGACACAAGGCAGGTCAGTAATACTCATGCTTTTACTGTCCTAGGAAATAAAAATAAAAGTAGTAGTGATGTAATTGCTAGTATAAAACCTGTATTGTTCAAGGCAAGTACTGCATACACTAGAGAATATGGCAGGAAGAGTCTCATATTGTTAGCACAGCAATAAAAGTGTAATACCCTGACAAAACAGGTCTAACTGCTGGACTATATGTATATATTCTGGTATCATATGCTAATGTAGATTTGCAATCATGTAATAGTACTGTAGTATTAAGCACTGCTATCCACACCATGCACCATAATGTTAATGTGTAGGAATGCCTGTATATGACAGGTGTAATCCCCAGAAGCCATTTAGTACAACTGAGAGACACGTAGACAGTAAACAGGGGAAAAGCAGACAACAAAACCTGAATAGCACATGCAACTGAGATGTGCATTGTTGTTTTATTAGTACACACAGCCACAGTTTGAATCCTGCCAGTGGTAGTAGTATGCATACAGAATTATACACCACAACTGTACAGATATGTCCAGACTGTCTATTAAAGTGGCCCATATCTAATGCCTATCAACCTGCCCCCTCCGGGAAATCAGTGGAATGATCACAGATGTATAGGCAGCAAACAGGAAATACAACTGATTGACACACATCTATGACAACAAACCTGGCACACTAGCAAGTCTCCAATACCTTATGTGACTAAAAAGCCACATATGTCCCATTTACACCCCAACCTGTTAAGCTGTGGTCAGAGTGTGTACAGTAACAGAGTGAGATGTATGTGCATAATACTATTGTGTAATCTGAAACATTGTGTGACAACAGTCAGGTAGTGCTAACAAGCATTGCTCCCACAGGTATATTGGATATGAACACTGCGCTGTGAAATACAGACCAGTATAACCTGTACTGGTACCATCCACCCTGGTAATGTAGGGGATTGTGAGTGTTGCAGTTTCTCTGAATAATAAAGTATGAGTGGTCACTGTCGGCCACACTGTGCTACATAATATAACTGTGTAGAAAAGCATGTATATGTGTGTGTCAGGTCACTAAAGGTGGAAGAGGGCAATATTCCAGATATGTCCAGGCATAATAGCATGTGGTCAACACATGACCAGAGTCTGTGCAGAAAGAGTTGGATAGGATAGTGCAAACCATCAACCTGGAATCCGGCCATATGTGTACAAACAGTTAGTCAGTGTTAACAAACATTCCCTCCACAGGTATACCAGGTAAGAGGTTTATACTGCAGGTAAAACTGGTTCACATGTAATGATGCTGACAGCCATATCAGTGTCCAATATAGGTCTATAGAGTAGTGTAATAAGACTTGTAAGCTTCAGATAACAGCATAGACTACGGAAGTAATGTGGAGTACAGGAATATACTACTTGTTAACAGACATCTTTCTTACCTCCATAAAGAGAACAATCACCTGTTTGGCATATACTTTCCTGAAGTAAAAGCAAATAGCAACGGACTCTGGCTGACTGAGTTTGTAGATTACTACAAGCTAGGAGTAGTCATTGTATCCCCAAATGACTTTGCCATCCTGCAGGAAGGTTTATCTCAAATAAATAAGTGGTGCCAGAATCATGGACTGAAACTAAATGCCAGAAATGCATTACTGTATCCTTTAGAAAGTCATCTATCTGAGGGAACTCCCACATTAACAGTACTCCTGAGAGTTGACTCACTTGTTTGGGATTTGTGAACTTATGTGCCAGTGATCTAACTTTTGACCAACATGAGTTCATTGTTGTAAAAAAGTCATTCAATACTACATAGCTTATAAACAAATGGATTATGTCTAGATCTAAAGATGTCATTGTCCTCCTTTGTTCAGCCCTCATTGGGCCAGTCATTGAATATAACACATGCAACAACTCTAAAAGGATACACGGCCTAAACACCACGTCTTTCATGGACCAAATCAAAGCCCTGCTGCTATACTCAGTATCCTACAAACTGCTAAGAGCCAATACAAAATGTAGGATACCTATTGTGGAGCAGGTTCCCTTATAAGCTGCCCAAACCCAGTGGGGTGGCTGATTCTCCTCTGACTAACAAATAAAAACAAAAAGAAAAGCTAAGGGTCCTCATTCAGGAAAAAAGAGGTCATTGTTCCCCTGTACTCGACACTCATTAGACCCATTATAGAGTACAATGCCCCTTTTGGAATGTACCTCACAAGACATCTGCAGCAGCTGGAAAGGCCACAGAAGTACCTCACAAAGAGGATTACTGGCCACAAACAGATGCCCTACACTGACTGTTTCAAAAAACTCCAGCTTTACTCCATAGCATATTGCCTACTCCGAGGTGATCTCTGCCTAACATATAAAGCTATGTCAAACCCAGCGCTGTTGGACAGGCTACACCTAAAGAAATCACAATCCCTCTGAGCTACATGCTCTAGGGACCTAAACCTTGTCACTACAATAAACAGGATATGCTGGAGCGATAGATTCCTGTCCCAGAGACTTCCCATAGTCTGAAACAAGCTACCCATCTATGTCAAGCAAAGTTCCTCATTAGCACTCTTCACGAAAAATCTTGATGAGTGGATGGGGAATAGGAAATACACCCTGGGGATCACTTCTGTGGCTCTGCTCGACAGGGGCACAGGAAAATAACTTTATTGGGTGGCATAAGCCAGGGAACCTTGTTTGCTAGGCTTACTTAGGCCCTTGGGCCATTAGCCTAGTACATACCTATGAACCTACTCCCCCCACCTTATCTCCAGCAATAATCAACATACCCACCCCAACTGGTATGTACTGACTCTGATAATGGCCAATCGTTTGGTAAATATTGTAATGGTTCCCATGCATGTGCCATATTGAATTATTCCAACATTGTTGGCATAGTGCCATTAACGTACCTGCATGCTGTTTGTATTACCACTGTGGTCCCATATATGCATGTGTTCTATTTGCTATGCAACTGTTCCATATCTGGTGTCTGGGTTAATGGGAATATCTATGCATGCTGTTATACCTAACCCTTGAATGTGTTGACTATAGCTAACCTATATATGATGTTGAAATCTAAACACTATAGCAAGCTTGGGAAGGCCGGTCCCAGGGGACCCACCTGTCCCACCTCAGCTGGCCGAGGCACCAGGCAATAGCATGTTTGGGGCCCAACCCCGCACCTCCCTGTCCGTTGATCCTGCACCACCTTCGGATGGAACTAACTCAATGGATGGGGCTCGTCCCCCGGGAGTGGGCGCAGACAGGCACCTGTCACCCATCGCCAGGTCGGAGTCATGGTGCATAGAGCGATCAACGACCAGGTCGGTGATCTTCTATGCCAGCTTGAGGATCATGTGTCACAATCAGAGAGTCAGCCTGGCTCTGCGGCTCAGCCCCCAGCACAGCCACCTTTGGGGTTTTGAAGGTGCAGGGGTGACTGCCCATGTGTGGGGACCTCAGACCCACTGTTACCACTAGGGGGCTTGTGGGCTTCCGATACCCCAACACCCCTCCCCATCAAGGTGTTTACCCCACACATGCATCATATACTGCCCCTGTATGTGTCGTGTCTGTCTTGTCTGTCAACCTACCCAACCTACCCCCCCAAGTATACCTTCTACCTCTCCCCAACATCCCACTCCCACCTGAAAAAAAAAAAAAAAGGGGCAATCTGTTCCCACAAAAAAATCTCGCCCCATACATAGCTGTCCATTTAACACACGTGTCCACTGGACACATGTAATCTGGTCTAATTGGCATCACAATGAAGTTTTGTTGTCCTCACCCCTCTCCCAGGGTTCGAGTGTCCAAATCTACCTCCAAATATAGTGTATATGCACAGCTGTTGCTGTAGAAGAAATGGGAGCTATGGACCTTCCTTACACTCTTCCTGCACATCCCTAGCTATTTTCCCTACTGTCTTTCCCTCTTTGTGCCCCTTTTTTCACCAATTTCCTATCAACCTCATTTTCTTTTCTTTTAAAGCAATTAGCCCGGGGATAAATGGGAGTAAGCACTTTTAAGCCGCAGTAAGCGGGTTTAAGCCTGTTTGCACAGGGGTAAGCAATGCCTACACAGGTTAAGCAAATCAGGAGCTTACTGAGTATAAGAAATAGTAACCCTAACTTAGCAGTGCTTACCGTCACGCAAACCCACTTACAACTGCTCAAAAGTGCCTTAATCACTCTGTATCCAATGGCCCTTGTTCTGCCTAGCAACAAAATAAACAGCATCTACTAGGCTAGAGCCCATGACCCTGCACACCATAGCCAAAGTGATTTACCACTAAGCCATCTCAGATATACATAACCCTGCTGTATTCACAAAAATATCATCCAGCCCAGTCATTCAACAGTACAGAGAAATCTACAAGAATATATACATATATACATATATAAATATATATGAATATATAAACATGCAAATGCCTACATCTATAGATATATATGTCTACATCTATATGCCTAATATATACAGCAGGTTTTATATATATATATATATATATATATATATATATATATATATATATATATATATATATATATACAGACATACATCTGTAGATAACAATGGGGAAATAACAAAAACATACGTGTCCTCATGCAATGTTAATGGGGTTGAGAGGCCCCACACAATATACGTCTGATACAAATGGGTATACCCCCCACAGCCAAGCACACCCCCCCCTGCAATATACTACCAAGTGTTGCAGATCCCATAAACAGGACCAGACACTGCATGGCCTTCCCTAGGATACATATACACAGACACATATATGCAGATACAGGTATATATATATATATATATATATATATATATATATATATATATATATATATATATATATATATATATATATATAAAACTACACATACACACACAGAGATATGTACAGTAAGATACATATGTAGTACGTGCACACAATATGGAGCAGCCAGTATTCCTACAGTCACCAACTTACCAACTGGAGACTGTATGAGCCGCCCATATGAATGACATTCATAGCCTGCAACATATACCCACAGAGATATCAAAGGGTATAACACCACACAGTGAATGTGAAAGTTTTAGTTGTGTACTATGACAGTTGTATATGCCATGTCATATAGCTGCTTAGACACTGACATCCATATGAACAGTGTAATGCAACTGTGAAACAGTTATACTAAGACAGTAGTCTGGAAAGGTTGACATATGTTGCTGTCCAGACCGAGGCTTTCAAGTAGTACAATAGTAATGACAGACCAGGCCACAGCATACCAGACAATCAACAGTACGTAATGAGATGTATCTATCTACACTCTGTCTCTATCTACACTCTGTACACAATCCCTAGGGGATGCAGACCCCAGCTGACACAATGGGATGTATCTGTTACATAACAAGGCATAACTGACACCATCACAATCACACTGACAAACAGAGCATTCTGTATGGCAGGAGGTAGTAGGCCTGCATCTACCCAAGGTGGATTGTATGGTAATGTACATCCAGATACCTTAAGGCAGTTTACCCTAGATACCCACACATGTTGTAACAGCCTAGGTTAGTCATGGTGCACACCCCCAGACTCACTAATACTGGGCAATATACCACTGTTACATACACTGGCCTCTGGAGTGCATTAGGGCACACATGTATTGTGTAGGTGAAGCCCACACATATATGGCCCCAACCCCCCAGTATGTGTGGGGGACACAACAGCAGTGGAGTGATGGCAGGAATGACAGCATGACATACACACAGCCCACTGCATAACAACCCCTGACGGCATGTCATATCTGCAAAGCCTGGTATGTAGGTGGAGGACAGAGGCTGGAACACAGGCACATATGTGTAAAACTGTTGTCATACAGTAAGCAAGGTATGTATATGTGTATATATCTATATGGATATATGTATAATTATATATACATATATGTTCACCATATGTCCTGCACATGGAGTGGAGCCCTACCTCAGCCCCAAGTAGTCCCAACCTCTCAGTACAAGGGGATGTCACGTATGTATTGCAGGTATATTTGTAGACTATTGCTACTGTAATAGGGATTGTCTTCACAGAAATGGTGTGTGTGGGAGGCCACATCTACTATTAACATGCGTGCCATTGGCTACTGACAGAAATCCTAAGGTCATCATAGTACAGTACCACTGCTAGCACAGTAACGCCCCTGTGGACTACAGCTGAGATATGGCCAATATATGTGGACAGTCTGACACACTCTGGTCAGTTCAGGGGTATACACAGAACCCCTTAATGCAAGACATGTGGACCAGGTCTATCAGTGTGGATGTAAACAACCATGTAGATAAGTATAACATGTAAATATTGGTATACATTTGCTCCCATAGGTTATCCATTCATACATCCCTCTGTCCTGACACATAATAACTGCTGGTACAGAGGTGCCATGGCCACATACTACCCACTAATTAGTGACACACATCTGTACAGCATCCCACTGCTTTGTCAGGCATACATGACTGTTATGGTAGCCCGGCAGCAGTACATCTGGCAAGAATCTGGATATGACATCTCACTGGATAAGTACAGTAAGCTGCTAGGCATGTGACAAAGCACAGTGCAGGCTACAGGCAGACTGACTCAACACTGGCCTACATCTCCTATGTGGGAATACACATGTAGCTGCATAGATAGCAGGGTCTACAGGCATGTCACATCACAGAGTAACAGACACCTGTGTGAAAGTACATAACCACAACCAATGTGAACACAGCCGCAGCCACATATGGTAAGCTAGCATAATATTACAGTATATGGACTATCTGATCTACACCATCTTCATATGAGCCACTCACACAACAACCCTACATATACTGGGCCGCTACACAGTGTGGTCTGATGCCTGTCTGTGGTATGGAACATGTGTGTGTTCGCCCCTACAAAAATGTAAGCTGATAGGGTGACATACAGTGGAGCAGCATGTAACATTAGATAGAACAGGACCAAGAACAATGACATCTACCACAGTCTCTACACAGGCCAAGGTACATATTCACTATACACACATTGTTGACAATTACCAGACTTACACATACCTCAGTACTGTGCACACAACCACAGTATGCCTAGGCTATGTCCTCAAATATAACCACTACTATACATAACATGTGTAGCAGTCTGATATCTCACTGGCTTGTTGTCAGATATGCTGTCAATGAATATGGTGTACAGAACATATGCACCCCCTACTGCATGACATATGTACAAAGGTTGACAGAGTTGTGGCTGGAGGCACAAACACAGGGCCAATATTGACATGTCGCTGTGATGACCTCATACATTTACTGTCGTAGCAGGATTTGTTGCAACATATGTCCTATGAGGGATATGACTTCAGTAACTCTCCTGGCTGTCACCATCTACTGACTGCAATCCTCACACTACCTTCTGCAGTTGAGAGACAGGTGCTCTGTGGGTAACACAAGGAACACAAGGTACCACACATTGCCCAGTCTGCAGATGACCCCACAGATGGGGATTCCTCATAAACATAGCACTGACATGACAAGTATTAAAACATGTAGGACAACCATATCCACACACACCCTGTTAAACCAATATTACACCAACAGCAGTAAAGCAGCACTTACAGTCTGCAGTCAAGACAGGCACATCCCCATCCTGTGTGTTGGGCTGTTTCCAAAGTGTATGTTGTCAGAGGTAAGTCCCCAATCCATCTGTGATGCTGTTTGCCAAACAATAGATCTAGTTCCTGCTCACAGTGAATGAAAAGGCCCAACATCAACATGATGCTCCTAGACCCGGGCCTTTGCTGAAAACAGGCTCTGTGGAACCTAGTCGGACATTCCCGGTCACCAAATGTTAAATAAATAAAAATAAAATAAATAAAATATTGGAGTGTGTTTCCATGCAACTGGCTATGGGAATGTTACCACAACTGTTCCACATGCAATCAGCTAGGGGAGGGCTGCAATTCATGCAGAGACCATCAGCTGATCATGAGCATCACTTAAATACACATGCTGCTGCCAAGCAAAGCAGGTGTAGGTCTCCACATCCACCAGAGAGGGAGTGGGAGAGGCAGACAGAGGCAAAGACAAGTCAGGGAGTGGTGGGAGAGTAAAAGCTAAGCATGTTTGTGTCACACACCTACCAGCACAAGGTATCAAACCCATGATGACTATGTAGTGCTATCACAGTTCTAAGCAGCCATTGGATGCACCACATGGGTTACCTGTTGCGGAGCCCTCAGAACATATATGTGATGGTAACTGACATCTGCAACATGGATACGCTAGCTATACAGTAGATGACGTACACATGCCTGTCCGCATGAACAGGTGCCAGCATCAACACAGCCGCACTCTCACAGGGATGCACACACATTGACACACTTGGCAGGGCCAGGATTACAACTCATCAGTATTGGGATTGCCACAACACATCACTGTGCAGGTATCACATGCATCACATGGGTCATACGGGGGTTGGAAGGGCAAAGGGTATGGGGAGGTGTCTGACATCAGACAGCATGCTTCAGTATGGCCATGGGGGTTGTAGGGAGTGTGGGTGTGAATATACACACCATACAACACACACACAAACACACACAGGTTGCCAGTACTGACATGCATGGGTGCATGTCTGGACGGGTGTGTGGTGGTCGACTGTGCCAGATGGCTGTACAAGGCTAGGTGATGGATATACCTTGGCATCAGGTGACATGACAATGGTCTGCATTGTGGCTCAGGGTTGTAGTGTCTGCATTTACCCACACAAGTGGGTATTGTATCCCCCATCCAGTCACCTAGGTGACTATTGTGTATGGCCAATGCTGTGCATTGCTTGTCATGTATGTGTTCCTTAGTCCATGACATGGACGGTGTCTGGGATGTGCACACCTCCCATATGCATGTACAGTGACATGGGGAACTGTACCTGTGGTGTCTGGCCCATGTAGTGAACACAGATTATCATCAGATGTGCCAGTCTTGCCAACTTGTGGTGGGAACTGGTAATGGGCAGCAGGTTTGCCCTGCACCTACATTGATAGCATGCTAATGGCATTCCCTGGTGTCAGTGGCATCTGTCAATACAGGGCATGTAGTCAGGCATGGTATGTCCTTTGTGGGTCACATGTGATGTCACCACAGGTGTTCATTGGGGAACATGGGGAAGGTGCACTGTCTGCATGTACGTGCATACTAGGCAGATGGACAGATTGCCATGCCCTCTGTAGCCCACAGCCATCACCCCATAGTTACTATCAGTGGCCAATATGCAGTGTACTACCCACATATTGGCTGTTGTCTAGGCATGTGTGTGTGTATGAGACATGGGTTGAGAGTGTGCTCTGGGGTTGCTCACTGTGATTGCCTGGCCTTGATGTCACATGTATGGGTATGGCTTTGCACCCCAGCCTCTCAGCTATTTCACATCTGTTATCCCTGTACAGTGGACATTGTGATATATAGTAGGGCCACCATATAAGAAATATGCAAAACCCACTCCACATTGGCCACAGGTGTCACACACTCACACCCACCTCCACACAGGATACGTGTTACAAACACACACACACACACACACACACACACACACACACACACACACACACACACACACACACACACACACACCTGTCATGTCTGGGAGTAGAACCCTTATCTAACTAGTTTATTACACTACAGCACTATGCAGTTATAGTACACGCCACAGCGATTACTGGAGTGCTCCTTCCTCAAAGGTGTATATCACACTGGATGACATCAGCAGGATTGCCAAAGTAGGACTTTGAATTGTAGTGAGTGTGGCCAGCCTAAAATGCATCCACAACCAACATGTGTGGATATAGAAACCCTAACAGAGGTCTATATCACACTACAGCATGGATCTGTTATAGGACACACCACAGGGATTACTAGGGAACACCTTCCCCAAAGGTGTATTTCACAATGCATTACATCAGCAGGATTGCCAAAGTAGAACATTTGAAATGTACTGAGTGTGACTAACCTATAATGCATTGCTCCATACACAGACATTGAAACACACACAAAACATCCAAAACTGCCATGGGTGGGGATGGAATCATACCACAGTTCTACAGCACACAGTTACAGGACACACTACAGAGATTACTGGGCTACAAAATTCCCCAATTTGTATTTCTAGGTGGGTGACATCAGCAGTCTTGCCAAAGTTGAGTATATGAATTGTAAGGTGTGTGAGTACCCTAAAAAGCATTGCTCTCTACATAGTCAGAGACAGACAGAGACACACACACACACAGTTGCTAGGTCTGGGGTTAAAACTCCTATCTAAGCAGTTTATTACACTATAGCAGTATGCAGTTACAGGACGCACTACAGCGATTACTGGGCTACACCCTTCCCAGAGGTGTATTTCTAGGTGGGTGACATTAGCAGCCTTGCCAAAGTTGAGTATATGAATTGTAAGGAGTGTGAGTACCCTAAAAAGCATTGTTCTCTACACAATCAGACATGCACACACACACTTGCCAGGTCTGGGGTTAGAACTCCTATCTAAGCACTTTTTCATACTACAGCAGTACACAGTTACAGGACACGCTGCAGAGATTAGTGAGCTACAACCTTCCCAGAGGTGTATTTCTAGGTGGGTGACATCAGCAGCCTTGCCAAAGTTGAGTATATGAATTGTAAGATGCATGAGTACCCTAAAAAGTATTGCTCTCTACATAGTCAGAGACAGACAGACACGCACACACACACACAATTGCTAGGTTTGGGGTTAGAACTCCTGTAGTTTATTACACTACAGCATTATGCAGTTACAGGACATGCTACAGAGATTACGGGGCTGCAACCTTCCCAGAGGTGTATTTCTAGATGGGTGACATCAGCAGCCTTGCCAAAGTTGAGTATATGAATTGTAAGGAGTGTGAGTACCCTAAAAAGCATTGTTCTCTACAAAGTCAGAGACAGACTGACACACACACACAGTTGCCAGGTCTGGGGTTAGAACTCCTATCCTAAAGTATTTTATTATACTACAGCAGTACACAGTTATAGGATGCACTACAGAGATTACTGGGCTACATTCTTCCCGAGGTGTATTTCTGGGTGGGTGACATCAGCAGCCTTGCTAAATGTGAGTATATGAATAGTAGGGAGTGTAAGTACCCTAAAAAGCATTACGCTCTACCCAGTCAGACACACACACAAACACTCAGTTGCAAAGTCTGGGGTTAGAACTCCTACCTAACTACTTTATCACACTATAGCAGTATGCAGTTACAGGACATGCTACGGAGATTACTGGGCTATGTCCTTCCCAGAGGTATATTTCTAGGTGGGTGACATGAGCAGCCTTGCCAAAGCTGAGTATATGACTTGTAAGGTGTGTGAGTACCCTAAAAAGCATTGCTCTTTACATAGTCAGAGACAGACAGACACGCACACACACACAATTGCTAGGTTTGGGGTTAGAACTCCTGTCTAAGTAGTTTATTACACTACAGCATTACGCAGTTACAGGACATGCTACAGAGATTACGGGGCTGCAACCTTCCCAGAGGTGTATTTCTAGATGGGTGAAATCAGCAGCCTTGCCAAAGTTGAGTATATGAATTGTAAGGAGTGTGAGTACCCTAAAAAGCATTGTTCTCTACAAAGTCAGAGACAGACAGACACACACACAGTTGCCAGGTCTGGGGTTAGGACTCCTATCTAAGTATTTTATTATACCACAGCAGTACACAGTTATAGGACATGCTACAGAGATTACTGGGCTACATTCTTCCCAGAGGTGTATTTCTAGGTGGGTGACATCAGCAGCCTTGCCAAATATGAGTATATGGATAGTAGGGAGTGTGAGTATCCTAAAAAGCATTACGCTCTACCCAGTCAGACACACACAAACACACACTCAGTTGCCAAGTCTGGGGTTAGAACTCTTACCTAACTACTTTATCACACTACACAGTTACAGGATGCGCTATGGAGATTACTGGACTGCAACCTTCCCAGAGGTGTATTTCACATTGGATGACCTCAGCAGGCTTGTCATAGTAGGGCTATGAGGAGGGTGGTGTGTGCATGGGCCATAACCCATTCATCTAGGGGTTGACAAGCCACATGCGGGCACACACCGGGTCATATATCACAGGTACATGTATACAGCTTCTAGATGACTACTTCCTTGTACAATCATGTTACACAGCTGGCACGTGCACCACATAGTCTGTAATGCTGACAGATACTGGTGGCTAGTATCTGCAGTGAGAGACATCTGCACCTCATGTGTTTGGGGCCCTTTGACTGTGTGCTGGGTGGGACAGGTCTGGATGGCTCCTTTTCACAGTCACTGTCTTCCGCACATCTATGTACATCTACCTTTGGCTTATTATAGTGCGTTGTCCTGACATATATGTCTGTATTCCTATCCACTGTGTGTACAAGGCATGAGTGGTGCATACTGATGAGTGTCTGCGCTAACAACTGCAACTGCCAGATATGTCTGGTCTGCTGGTGTTTGCAGTCATGGCCTTTATGTGTTTAGTGTGTGAACATGCCCTGTATGACCTTTCAGTATGTTGTTGACTGACATTGCCTTCATCTCTCTAAGTGTGTGAGCATGCCCAATATGACCTTTCAGTGTGTTCTTGACTGACATTGCCTTCATCTCTCTGTGTGTGAGCATGCCCAGTATGACCTTTCAGTATGTTGTTGACTGACATTGCCTTCATTTCTGTAAGTGTGTGTGCATGGCCAGTATGGCCATCTGTATTGTATGTGTGGATTGTGTCCAGGTAGTTTGTGCTGCAGTGCTGACATCGATCATTTGGCTTTGACTGTTACTACATTTCTGCATAGCAGGGGGGGGGCACACCTGACTGTTTCTACATTTCTACACAGGAGTGGGGGGGCACACCTGACTGTTATTACATTACTATGTAGGATGGGGGGCACACCTGACTATTTCTACATTTCTACACAGGGATGGGGGGGCACACCTGACAGTTTTTACATTACTATGTAGGATGGGTGGGGGCATACCTGACTATTTCTTCACTGGGTTGGAGGGGGGGCACACCTGACTGTTATTACATTACTATGTAGGATGGGGGGGCACACATGACACTTGTACACATTTGCTATGACTGTACTGGTATGTCAGGTACTCCATTTCATTCTGTATTGCTAATTATCATGCTGACTAGAGGCATACCAGTATACTACAGATCGTGGCTTTGGTTGCCCTACATATTATCGTCTGACTTCCTACCCTTCAGAACTAACATCCCACTGCCTGCCCTGCTGTGGTCTGTCTGTGTAGGCCTCGGGGGGAGGTTAACCATAGCCATCATTCTGGGGCCATGGCACAGGCTCTGTTTGGGTTTGTCTACACCTGTCCTGCTGGCTGATACTGTTGGGTATGTGAACCGTCCTGACTGCCATGTGTGGGTCTTATGGACACACATGTCTCTCAGCACATTTCCTGCAGTGGGTTTTGTCACCCTGTGTAGTACTGGCTACTATGGTGACGCCAGTATGTGTTACAGATATCATGGTGCCACTATGGGTGTCTACTGTCTGCTGTCATAACATTCAGACACTCATTTCCCTTGCATGCTCACATCCATACCATAGCTGCAGGTAGCAACATATTCTACTCCATTTGGCAATTGGCAGGTTGATTGACTTACCTTGAGGGTGTGTCAGACTTGCAGATGGTGCTGGGGGGCTGCCTATGTCAGATGCACATAGTACATTCCCTATACATTGTTGAGCACAGGTAGTGTTATGTATGGCATCCCTTTTACTGTATGTGTGAGTCAGAGAGAGGTGTCATTCCCTGGGTCCCTACTGTGTCAGTGCATGTGCTATGTGTTGCCTCTTTGCCAAGGCCAGGGCATACTGGGCACACCTCCTTCTGCATACTGGGGCAGGCTCAGGTTGTTCCTCCTCTGGGTCACTGTGCCTGTGCAGGCCTTGGCAATGGTAGGGGCTGAGTGGCCCTGCCCCATGCTGTTCCTGCTGCAACTGTTTCCAGAGGATCATATTGTGTAGCATAGAACATACCATAACAATTTGAGAACATGTAGCTGGTGAATACTGCAAGGCTGCACCAGCTGTGTCCAGACACCAGAACCGTGGCCTCAGCATCCCAAACCCATGCTCTATATGTCTGGCCTGTGCGTGTGCCCCATTATGGCATTGTTGTTCAGGTGTGTGTGCATTTCTGATGGGTGTCATCAGCCACGGCTGCAGTGTGTACACAGCATCCCTCATTAGGTGACCATAAGGGATGTCTACACTGGCAGATCTCTGGTACAGCTGTGTCAGATGCCATATGTGGGAATCATCATAGCTTCCAGAGCAGCCAGCACACACATTCATTACAATGCCCTGGGCATCACATATGATCTGGCAGTTGATGGAAGGGATGCCCCTGCGGTTGATGTAGGCCTTACCCTGCTCACCGGGTGGTGCTTTGATGCACATGTGCATGCAAGCTATAGCACTCACTACCCCAGGGTATTCTGCTATTTGGTGGAAGAGACACATATTGCTGGTCAACACCTCATGGGTGTTGAGGAAATATACGTGCTCGATGGCATGTGCTGACATGGCATCCAGGAACTAGTGGAATACTCTGGATGCTGATGCCTGTGAGATCCCCATGATATCCCCAGTTGTGCTTTGGGAGGTACCTGTGGCTAGTATACCTAGGCCTACACATACCCTGGTATCCACTGTGATGGGTTCCCTTCATTCAGTTTGATGTGTCATGTGTGGCCGGCACAGCTCCACAATTTGCTGTAGGAGGTCTCTGTCCACCCTATAGCACTCCACTATCTCCAACTCATGTAGCCCCTGGTAGGTTACCCTGGGTCTGTACACTCTTCTCCGTCTCCTCACTGTGGGTTGTTCGGCAGCATTCACATCCTCACCATCGTCAGCCTCTTGCACATGTTGTTCTATGTTGCCTGCTGCAGCCCTTCTCATTTTGTAGGTTTGTTTGTTAAAATTTCCCCGCTTGTATACACCAGTGGTGTAGAGTGTGGGAAAACCAGAGGGGAGGGCGTTTGCTTAGTTTATAGTACTGTTCTGGGCTGGGCTAGTCTGCTGCCTGTGTAATTGGCAGATTCTGATACATTTCACCTGCCAGCTACGCTAGTTCTCCTTGAGTACCTTCCTACTGCTGTTTTCCCTTCCCATTGCCTTCCTGTTTAAGCCCATGAGCGTGCTGCACAGAGTGCACAAATGTGCACACTGCTGCTATTTCCTGGTTTAACTTCATTTTTCTTCTTGTAAAACCTGATGCGTGGTGTGCACACCCGCTTAGGCTTTGGAAGGACTTCTAGGCAGGTTTAGACACACCCCCTAGTTTAGCTGTGCTAAGCTAGGAGCAAACCCAAGCCACAGGGCTCCAATCCGCTTACAGTATACCTGACACCCCCCTATGATGTCAAATACCACCTAGGCTTGCACCCAGCCATTCATACTCTTACACTGTTGGGACCTGACTCACATGCTGGGGAAAACTGGGATTCACTAGCCTTCCCCTCATTTGCATAAGATTGCCTGCTAATGCATAGTTACATGTGTCACACTGAGCCTCCCCCCTTAGCAACCACTACTAACTGGCCATGTAGTCTTCTGCCTGCCATTGACTTGCATGGAAAAATACTGATTTTAGTTAGAATGCTTATTTTAGGTTTATTTTCTTATTTTCCCCCAATCCCATTTGTGCGCGGCTGCCCTATGCTTAAACAGCCGAGATCAGCTAAAAAAAATTTAAGTTGATTTTTTTGTATTTTTTGGGTTGTTTACAATGCCAATGACCTGATACTTGGCCATTGGCATGCTTCCTCAATGATGTGCAGCCTTTATTTGGAGCTGTCATGGCTCTGTTTTGGATTTTGCAGAAATGTACTCGGTTACTAACCGAGTACATGTCTGCAGATAACACTAGTCTTGCACGGACTATTGCGAGCTTCCTGGATTGCACGTTCACCTCATTTGCATTGATTTCACCTGCAAATGGAGTGATTTGCATACTAGGGCTTAGTCAGTGCAAGATTAGTGCAGGAACACTCATGCACTCCCCTGCAGGCTGTTCCTGGATCGCATGGCAGACATATTGCCTGCGTGAGCTCCTGCACCAATCTTGCACTCCATGCAAGCTTTTGAGAATCCGGAGGATTGTGTAGGATAAATTGTGAGTCACATAATAAAACATAAATAACAACTAAAGCCTGTATGTGCTGTAAAAGTAGCGGATATGAAAATGTGAGAATAGAAATCCAAACAGGAAGACTGACTGCATTATTGTGATTAAGATGGGCAGTATATGTAGTTATACATATGAGAGAGGGCATTGACCAGCTTTTGATAAATTCTGCAGAAACACTGTTGTGTATTGATGTTTTACATTGATGTATAAATAAAAAAAAAAATAGGTTAAAATGTTACATATTGCTAAACAGAAATCAGAAAACAAACTATTTGTTGATACTGCCAAAGCTAAACAACTTAATGAGTTATGAAAATGTAACCAGTAAAAAGATGTACCCCGGATTCACTAATCTTCCGTGCAGGACTAGTCTAGTCCTGCATGGAAGCAGCTGTTTAGGAGGAGTACGGCAGTGCACCAAGCATATTAATTAAGGCGTGCTGCCTGACCTCCTAATCCTACACGGAGCATGGATGAGTGCAGGGGGCGTGTCTGAGAGCAGAACCCTCAGAATAAACACGCCCCTGCAAAGTAGAACAGCAGAAACTGTAAATAAATGAGCGAGACCATTTATAGGTGTCTGCATATCCCCACCAACAGTCCCCCATGTGTACAACAGCAACAGGACATAAAAATAAAAATAAGTAACCCCTGTAATTATTTTTAAAACTCTGAGCACAGCTAACTGTAGGTGCGCGGGTGTGCCCATCGCTTAGCTATGGTTAAAGCAGCTTAAAAGGCTGAAGAAGATAACAAGGAAGATATATTCAGCTGAAGCAGCACAGCAATAGTGTTGTGGTCAGAGCATCTGCTTAACGAGCAGGCATTTTTGGTTTGAGTCCCACTGCAGCACATACCATTTTCCATGTGAAATCTGTATACGAACATTTATTTACATTTTATTGCTGTATAACCTACTAAATAACATTTAAATGTGAACTGGAGTACTGCATGAAATGCACATGTGAAGAGTCAGTACCATAATGAATAAGTCAGCATTAAGCAGGCGTAAGCACAGATAAGCAGTAGTAAGTATATGTAAGCACTAGTTAGCATGTGCAAGTGCGTTTGGGTGGGGTGAAGCACCACCGACACAGATTAAGCAAAGGAGAAGCTAACTGCATCTAAGAAACTGTGACCGGAAGTCAGCAGTGCTTACCACTGCGCAAACCCGCTTACAACCACATGAAAGTGCCTTAAGATCACCATATCCAACAGCCGGTGTTCTGCCCAGCAACAAAACAAACAGTCTCTGCAAGGCCGGAGTCCAGGGCCATGCACAACATACACAAAATGATTTACCACTAAGCCATGCCAGATATGCAGAAATTGTATGTTGTCAGAAACATAACCTCAGCTAAGTCATGCAAGTACAGAGAATGTATACCTACAGCTAGATGGGTGTGTGTCTGCAAATATATCACTAACTAAATGGATACAACATATCTATAGATGTAGTCACATATATATATACATATATATAAATATCCAGAGATATATACATATATATACAAATATATGAACAGATATACATGCAAATGCTGACAGCTACACATACATATGTCAACAGCTGTATGTCCACATATACCCAGCAAGTGACATATGTATGCAGATATATGTCTCCGTAGGTATATTCCGACATATTAAGACATATGTAAGCAAATATATATACCCACAGAGGTATATATGTCCAGACATCTGTAGATATCAATGGTAGATGAACAGAAACATATATGTCCACATGCACTATCAATGGGCCTGAGAGGCCCCAAACAATATACGTCACATACGAATTTGCATACCCCCCGCCCAGCCAAACACGTCTGCCCTGCAATACACTACCAAGTGTTGGTGATCCCATAACCAGGGCCAGTGGCAACATGGGCACATAATGTTACCTGTACTACATCCCACCTGTATGATGCCAGGCTGTTATTGGTAACATATCATGCAGTTCGTTCTGGCTCCCATGGGGAATTCATTATGTGGATGCCATCAGTATTACCAGGCTTCAGATACACAGACACAGATATGCAGATACAGGTATACATATACATAATTATATATATATATATATATATATATATATATATATATATATATATATATATATGTGTGTGTGTGTGTGTGTGTGTGTGTACATATACATGTGACTACACATACACATACACATGCAGTTATATGTACAGTATGAAACATAAGTGGTAGGTGCACACAATATGGAACAGCCACTATGCCTACAGTTGACCCCTGAACGACTGGACACTGTATGTGCCACCCATACAAATGACAATCGTTGCCTGTAACATACACCCACAGAGAGGCCATAGGTGAAACAACACCCACAGGTTTGCTGACATGGTAACATGTCATCGTGTACTATTACAGTTCTACATGCCATGCCATATAGCTGTTCAGACACTGACAACTATATCAATGAAGTGATGCTACAGTGGACCAGTTACACTCATACAGTAGGTTGGAAAGGTTCACAGCTGTTGCTGTCAAGGCTAAGCCATTCACATTGTACAACAGGAAGGACACACTGGGCCACAGGATACCTAACAATCAACAGTATGTACTCCAGGTGTGTAGTTCAGCAGCCTCTATCTACACACTGTACAAACACCATAGGTGGTATAGACGTCTTATGACCTCATGGACTGTAACTGCTACATAACTTGGCATAACTGACACCATCACGTGCACACCAACACACAGAACAGTTTGTATGGCAGGGGGCAGTAGTCCTGCAGTACCCAGATCCATGACAGTAATGTGTATATAGGTGAAGTATGTGGTACTGTACATCCAGATACCTTAAGGCAGCTCAGCCCTGATAACCCCACATTTTGTAGCAGCCTAGGTCTTTTCTGGTGCTCCACCCCCTAGACTCAATTATACAGGGCCATATACCACTGTTACATGCACTGGGCTCTACAGTGCATGAGGGCACACATGTATTATGTAGGTGGCGCCCACACATATATGGCCTCAGCCCCACCATATGTGTGGGGGTTACAATGGCAGTGGACTGATGGCAAACATGGCAGTGTGTTATACTCCCAGCCCACTATGGATCAACCCCCTACAACATGACATATGTGCACAGCTTGGTAAGTAGGTGACAGACAGAGGCTGGAATATAGGCACATATGTGGACAACTATTGCCATACACTATGCAAGGTGCAGGTATTACAGGATAGTCTGTAACATACCCTTAGCCAGGGAGTTGCTGGTATGGACGGCCATGGATGTAGCCATGTACCTGTAACACGCAACACACACTGCCAGTGTATTATCTCACACAAGACCTGTGTGGTGGACAGACAAGACATGATAGGCACAGTTCCAGCTGGCATGAGGGTAGGCCCACAAATGTGTGCTATGTAGACGGACTGCATTCCATGGCAAACTAGTATGTACGCCCACACCCTGTAACACCAGTACTGTACAATGCATTACACAACTCCACTCGCATTCTGTCTGTACTTCCTGATCCTCCTACAAATATGTGGCTGCCCTAAGTGTGCCGGTTCACCTGTATGGGGTATTGCTACATGCTGTCAGTAGCACTGCTGCCCACACACGGGATGGATTCCCATCACACAGGAGATGTAATGGGACCATGCACACATGATGTGGGGATCAATAGTGGGTGTTTGCCATGACAGTGTTAAATGGGTGTAGTACACATGTGCAATCATATATCTGGCTATCTGGATATGTAAATGTACATATATTCCCATCATAGTTCCTGGACGTGAAGTGTAGGCCAACCCCAGCCCATATGTTCCCAATGTCGTAGTTGCAGGGGATGTCAGGTATCTCTAGCAGGTATACTAGTAGGCTATTGCTACTGTCATTGGGAATGTCTTCACAGACATGGTGTGTGTGGCAGGTCACATTTGCTCATAACATGTGTGCCATTGGTTGCTGAACTACATCCAAAGGACATCAGTGTACAGTACTGCTGCTAGCATATAATGCCGCTGTAGACTGCAGCAGAGATATTGGCCAATATATGTGGGGGTCTGACACAGTCTGTACATTCCAGAGGTATACACATACGCCCTTAGTGCTACACATGTGTACCATGCCTCATAATATGGATGGGGATGGCCATGTAGATGGGTATAACACATGGCAACAGGTATATAATGTCCACCATAGGTCATGCATTCACACACCCCTGCCTGGCCTGTAACGGTATGACCGCTGGTACAGGGGTGCCATGGCCACATACTACACAATAGGTATTGACATACATCTGCACAGCATACCACTGCCCTGTCTGACATACATGACTGTTAGGGGAGGTCCGGCAGTGGGACATCTGGCTAGTATCTGCACTTGACATCCCACTGGGTAGGTACACTCAGCTGCTATGCCACAAAGTATGGTGTACAGCACATATGCACCACTTCATGCACGACATATGTACAAAGTTTGACAGAGGTGTGGCTGGGAGCACATACACAGGGCCAATATTGACATGTTGCTGTGATGACCACATGCATTTACTGTTGTTACAGGGTTGTTGCAACATATGTCCTTTGTGAGATATGACGTCTGTGACTACCACAGCTTTCTCCATATACTGACTGCAATCCTCACACTACCTTCAGCAGTCGACAGCTAGATGCTCCGTGGGTGACACATGCAGCCATGGACACAACACTGCCCAGGCTGCAGATGACCCTGCAGATGGAGATTCCCCATCAACATGGCAGGTATTGAGACATGTACATCAGCCATATCCACACAAACACTGTGAAAGCAACATTACTCCAAATGCAGTATAGCAGCACTTACAGGCTGTAGTCAGGTCAGTCACATCCACCTCCCATTTGATGCACTGTTTCCACAGTGTATGTTGTTAGCATCTGGGATGCTGTTTGGCACACAACAGATCTAGTTCCTGCTCACAGCGGGTGACAAGGGTAAACACCACCATGATGTTCCTGGGTATTGGAGTGTGTTTCCATACAATTGGTGATGGGGATGTTACCACAGCTGTTTCACATGCAATCAGCTAGGGCTGGTCTGTGATCCTTGCAGAGGCCATCAGCTGATCATGACCATTACTTACATTACACATGCTGCTACCTAAGCAAAGCAGGTGTAGGTCTCCATGTCCACCTGAGAGGGGGTAGGGGATGCAGACAGAGGCTAATACATGTCAGGGAGGGGTGGGAGGGTAAAACTGAGTCATGGTTGTGTCGCACACCTAGCAGCACAGGGTATCAAACCCCTGACGACTATGTAGTGCTAGTACAGTTTGCTGCAATTACTGGATACACCACATGGGTCACCTGTTGTGGAGCACTCAGAACATATATGTGATGGTGAGTGACATCTGCAACAGGGATACAGTAGCTGTACGGTAGGTGACATACACGTGCCTGTCGGCATGAACAGATGCCAGTGTCAACACAGCCACACTGTCACAAGGACAGACACACACACTGACATACGTGACAGGGCCAGGTGTACAACTCATTGGTTGTGGGATTGCCACATCACATCACTGTGCAGGTTTCCCATGCACCACATAGGTCTTACGGGGGCTGTACAGGCGAAGGGTATGGGAAGATGTCTGACATCAGACAGCATGCTGCAGTATGCCTATGGGGGTTGTAGGGAGTGTGGATGTGAACATCTGCAGCATGCAACACGCATACAAACACATAGGTGCCACTACTGACATGCATGTGTGCATGTCTGCACAGGTGTGTTGTGTTCAACTGTGCCAGACAGCTGTCCACGGCTAGGCGATGGGCGTACCTTGGCATCAGACCACATGACGATGGTCTGCTTTCTGGCTCAGGGATGTAGTGCCTGCATTTGCCCACACAGGCAGGTATTGTATCCCCCATCCAGTTACCTTGGTGACTTTAGTGTGTGGGCATTGCTGTGCATCACTTGCCATGTCTGTGTTCCTTCGTCCATGGCATGGACTGCATCTGGGATGTGCACACCTCCTACATGCATGTACAGTGACATTTGGAACTGTACCTGGGGTGTCCGGCCCATGTGGTGAACACAGATTATCATCAAATGTGCCAGTCCTGCCCACCTGTGGTGGGAGCTGGTAATGGCCAGCAGCTTTACCCTGCACCTACATGGTGTGCATTCTATCAGCATTCCTTGGTGTCAGTGGCATCTGTCCATGCAGGCATGTTGCCAGGAATGGTATGTCCGTTGTGGGTCACATGTGATGGCACCACAGGTGGTGCAGTTGTCCATTGGAGAACATGGGGGAGGTGCACCGTCTGCACTTGTGTGTATATTGGACAGATGGACTGGGTGTCATGCCCTCTGTGACCCACCGCTGTCATTCCATAGTTACTATCGGTGGCCAATGTGCAGTGTACTACTCACATATTGGCTGTTACCTAGGCATGTGTGTGTATGACACATGGGGTGAGAGTGTGCTCTGGGTAATACTGGGGTTGCTAACTGTGATTTCCTGGCCTTGATGTCACATGTCTGGGTATGGCTCTGCACCCCGGCCCCTCAGCCATATCACATGTGTTATCCCTGTAGAGTGGACATTGTGATATATAATATGGCCATCATATAAGAAAATGCAAAACCCACTCCACATTGGCCACAGGTGTCACACCCACCTCTATACAGGATACAGGTTACAAACACACACTCTCACACACACCTAACATGTTTGGGAGTAGAACCCCTACCTAACTAGTGTATGGCATTACAACACTACACAGTTATAGTAAACACCATGGATATTACTGGGGTAGTCCTTGCCCAAAAGTGTATTTCACACTGACTGACATCAGCAGGATTGCCAAAGTAGGGCTTTGAAATGACTGTGACAGACTCGCCTAAAATGCATTTTTCCCTATACAGACAGTGACACACACAATACATCCAGAACTGCCATGTGTGGGGATGGAACCCAACATGTGTCTAATTCACACTACAGCAGTATGCAGTTACAGCATGTGCTACGGAGATTACTGGGCTACAGCTCTCCTAGGGGAGTATTTCTAGGTGGGTGACATCAGCAGCCTTGCCAAAGTTGGGTATGTGAAATGTATGGGGTGTGAGTAACCTAAAAGTATTGCTCTCTACACAGTCAGACATGCACACATACACACACAGTTGGCAGGTCAGGGGCTAGAACTCCCAACTAACTCCTGAATCACACTATGGCCATACAATGTTACAGGATGTCCTACAGAGATTACTTGGCTATGATTGTCTCAGAGGTGTATTTCAAGTTGCATGACTTCAGCAGCCTTGCCAAAGGAGGGTATTTGATTTGTAAGGGGTGTGAGTAGCTTAAAAAGCATTGCTCTCTACACAGTCAGTGACAGACAGACACGCACACACAGTTGCCATGTCTGGGGTTTGACCTCCTACCTATATTATCACACTACAGCAGTACGCAGTTACAGCATGCACTACGAAGATTACTGGGCTACAGCTCTCCCAGGGGAGTATTTCTAGGTGGGTGACATCAGCAGCCTTGCCAAAGTTGGGTATGTGAAATGTATGGGGTATGAGTAACCTAAATGCATTGCTTTCTACACAGTCAGACATGCACGCATGCACACACTGTTGGCAGGTCAGGGGCTAGAACTCCCAACTAACTCCTTAATCACACTATGGCCATACAAAGTTATGGGACGTGCTATGGAGATTACTCATCTACGATCACCCGAGAGGTGTATTTCAAGTTGCGTGACATCAGCAGCTTTGCCAAAGGAGGGCATTCACCTTGTAAGGGGTGTGAGTAGCCTAAAAAGCATTGCTCTCTACACAGTCAGTGATAGACAAACATGCACACACAGTTGCCATGTCCGGGGTTTGACTTCCTACCTAATTACATTATCACATGATAGCAGTACACAGTTACAGCATGTGCTACGGAGATTACTGGGCTACAGCTCTCCCAGGGGAGTATTTCTAGGTGGGTGACATCAGCAGCCTTGCCTAAGGTGGGTATGTGAAATGTATGGGGTGTGAGTAACCTAAAAGCATTGCTCTCTACACAGTCAGACATGCACGCATACACACACTGTTGACAGGTCAGGGGCTAGAACTCCCAACTAACTCCTTAATTACACTATGGCCATATGATGTTAGGGAACATGCTACAGAGATTACTCAGCTACGATCATCCCAGAGGTGTATTTCAAGTTGCGTGACATCAGCAGCCTTGCCAAAGGAGGGTATTTGACTTGTAAGGGGTGTGAGTAGCCTAAAAAGTATTACTCTGTACACAGTCAGTGACAGACAGACACGCAAACATACACACACACTCGCCACATCTGGGGTTTGACCTCCTACCTAACTACATTATTACACTACAGCAGTACACAGTTACAGCATGTGCTACGGAGATTATTGGGCTACAGTTCTCCAAGGGGAGTATTTCTAGGTGGGTGACAGCAGCCTTGCCAAAGTTGGGTATGTGAAATGTAAGGGGTGTGAGTAACCTAAAAGCATTGCTCTCTACACAGTCAGTGAGAGACAGAAACACACACGAACAGTGACACACACTCACACACACAGTTGCCATGTCTGGGGTTAGAACTCCTATCTAACTAGTCTATCACACTAAACCAATATGCAGTTATGGGACACACCACAGAAATTATTGGCCTACAAGTCTCCCAAAGGTGTATTACACATTGGATAGCCTCAGCAGGCTTGTCAGGGTACCGCTATGGGGTGGCCAGTGTGTGCATGGCCCATACACCATTCATATAGGGGTGACATGCCACAGGTGGCCACAGTGGTCATATGTCACAGGTGCGTGTCTAGGGTAACTAGCTGACTATGTCCTTGTACAGCCATGTTGCACAGCTGGCATGTGGACCACATAGTCTGTGGTGCTGGCAGGTACTGGTCGCTAGTAACTGCAGTGTGCGACATCTGCAACTGATGTGTTTGGGGCCCTTTGGCTGTGTGATTGGTGGGACAGGCATGGATGGCTCCTTGTCATGCTCACCCTCTTCCACACATCTATATCCATCTACCTTTGGCGTATTATGGTGTGTTGTCCTTACATATATGTCTGTATTCCTATCCACTGTGTGTGCAAGACATGAGTGGTGCATACTGATGTGTCTGCAGTAACTATTGTAACTGCTGGATATGTCTGGTCCACTGGTGTTTGCATACATGGCCTTCATGTGTTTAAGTGTGTGAGCATGCCCAGTATGACCTTTCCGTATGTTGATGACTGACATTGCTTTCATTTCTCTAAGTGTGTGAGCATGCCTAGTAAGGCCATCTGTTATGCATGTGTGGAGCATGTCCGGTGGTTTGTACTGCACAGCTGACCTTTGTGTTGTACACCGACAGCTAGCATGCTGTGTCTGCAGGGTAGCCACAGATCATTAGAAGAGAGGGTGGCCTAATGGTTAAGGTGTTTGCCTTGCAAGCACAAGCTGCAGGTTTGAGTCTCACAATGGATAATTGGCTAGGCTTAAAATGACTCACAAGGGCAGTTAGCTTAGTACTAATCTATGAACCTATGAACCTATTTGGCATTGACTGTTGCAACTTGTCTGCATAGCGGGGGTGCACCTGACTATTTCTGTGTTTCTACACAGGATTGGGGGGGTGCACCTGACTGTTACTGTATTTCTGTGTGAGGTGGGGGGGCACACCTGACAGTTGTACACATTTGCTAGGGCTATACCGATATGTCCTGTAGTCCAATTCTGTCAGTGGACTTACCCATCATGCTGGGTACGCCATACTTCCGTTCTTATCATTTGATTAGATACACATTAGTTTCTGACTTCCTAGCTGTCACAACTGACATCCCACTACCTGGCCTGCTGTGGTCTGTCTGTGTAGGCCTGGGTGGGGGTCACCCATACCCCTCATTCAGAGGCCATAGTACGGCATTTGTTTGTGTTTGTCTACACCTGTCCTGCTGGCTGTGACTGTTGTTGAGTATGTGACCCCCCTCCTGACTGGCATGTGTGAGTCACTTATCCTGTGGGTGTCCCAGTACTGCAGGTGGTGCTGCAGGGCTGCCTATGTCAGATGCACGTAGTACACTGCCTATGCATGGTTAGGCACAGGTAGTGTAATGTTTGGCATCCCTTTTACTGTATGTGAGAGTCAGAAAGAGGTGCTATTCCCTGGGTCCCTCCTGTGTCAGTGTATGTGCTATGCATTGCCTCTTTGCCAGGGCCAGGGCACACTGGGCATGCCTCCTTCTGCCTACTGGGACAGGCTCAGGTTGTTCCTTCTCTGAGTCACTCTGTGTCTGTGCAGGCCTTGGCATTGGTGGGGGGGGCTATAAGGCCTGCCCCTTGCTTCTCCTGCTGCAGTTGTTTCCGCAGGATCATATTGTGTAGCATGGCACATACACGGACGATTTGGGTACATGTAGTTGGTGAGTACTGCAAGGCTCCACCAGATGTGTCCAGGCACTGGAACCATGACTTGAGCATCCCAAACACATGTTCTATTATGATTCTTGTTTGTGCGTGTGCCTCAGTATGGAGTTCTTGTTCGGGTGTGTGTGCGTTTCTGATGGATGTCATCAGCCACAGCTCCAGTGCGTATCCAGCATCCCCCACTAGGTGACCTTGTGGGATGTCCCCATTGGCAAATTTCTGGTACAGCTGCATCAGATGCCAGATGTGGGAATCATGATAACTTCCAGGGCAGCCAGCACACATGTTCAGTATTATACCATGGGCATCGCACATGACCTGACAGTTGATGGAGGGGAAGCCCTTGTGGTTGATGTAGACCCTACCATGCTCACCGGGTAGTGCTTTGATGTGTATGTGCATGCTGTCTATTGCACCCACTATCTCAGGGTACTCCACTATTTGGTGGAAGAGACGCATACTTCTGGCCAACGCCTCACGGGTGAAGGGGAAATATACGTGTTCACCGACATGTGCTGCCATGGCATCCAGGAACTGGTGGAGTACCCTAGATGCTGATGCCTGTGAGATCCCCATAATATCCCCAGTTGGCCTTTGGAAGGTACCTGCAGCTAGTATTCTTAGGCCTACACATACCTTCGTTTCCACTGGGATGGCTTCCCCTCTGTTAGTTCTGTGTGTCAGGGGTGGCCGGCACAGCTCAACAATCTGCTGTAGGAGGTCCCTGTCCACCCTATAGTGCTCCACTATCTCCAGCTCATGAAGCCCTTGGTAGGTCACCCTGGGTCTGTACACTCTTCTCCATCTCCTCACTGTGGGTTTGTCAGCAGCATTCCCATCCTCGCCACCCTCAGCCTCTTCCACAAGTTGTATGATAGCTATTGCAGCCCCTAACATATTGCTGTTGTGAGTGTTAAAAGTTCCCTGCTTGTTTACACTGGTGGTGTAGGGTGTGGGAAAAACCAGAGGAGTAGGTGTTTGCATAGTTTATAGTGGCATTCTGGGCTGGGCTGGTCTGCTGCCTGTGTAATTGGCTGGTTCCGATCCGTTTCACCTGGCAGCGAACCTAGTACCCCTTGATTAACTTCCTACTTCTGCTTTCCTTTCCCATTGCCCTTCTGATTCATCCCGGGGGCATGCCACACAATCGGTGTACTGCAATGTGCACACTGCTGCTATTTCCTGGGTTCACTTCCTTTATCTTCCTGTAGATCCCATTGTGAGGTGTGCACACCCGCTTACACTGTGTTGTACGTGCTGGGCAGGTTTAGACACACCTCCTGGCTTTGCTGTGCTAAGCTGGATGCAACCCCAAGCCACAGGGCTCCAATCCTCTGACAGTATGCCTGACACTCCCACACATGATGTTACCTACCTCCTAGTCTTGCACTCAGCTATTCATATTCATACACTGTTGGGACCTGCCTCACATGCTGGGGAAAACTGGGATTCACTATCCTTCCCCTCATTTGCATAGAATTGCCTGCTAATACATAGTTACATGTGTCACACTGTACCTCCCCCCTTAGCAACCACTACTCACTGTCCAGGTTGTCTTTTGCCTGCCATTGACTTGCATGGTGGAATACTGATTTTAGTTAGACTGTTGTTTTTAGGTTTATTTTCTTATTTCCTCACTGGTCCTGTTTGCGCGCCACTGCCCTATGCTTCAATGGATGTGATTGGCGGACATATCATAAAAGTTGTATTTTGTACATTTGACATTGTTTGCAATGCCAATGGCCTTCTACTTGGCCATTGGCATGCTTCCTCAATGCTATGCAATCTTTATTTGGAGCTGTCATGGCTCTGTTTTGGAGTTTGCAGTACCGTACTCAGTTACTAACCAAGTACATTTCTGCATATTATGCTAATCCTGCACACCCTGATTCCTGCTTCCTGGATGGCAAATTTAACTCATTTGCATGATTTTCACCTGCAAATAGGGTGATTTGCATATGGGGGCTGGGGATGTGCAGTACTAGTGCTACAGCGCTCGCGCACGTCAGATGTGCATGTACGTGGATCGCTCGGCCGCCATATTGGCAAAATTTCATCTAACACTAATCATGCACACTGTGCAAGCTTTTGAGAATCCGGGGGCCAATGTGTTATAAAAATAAACCAAAACCAAGAAAATATAATGAAAAAGAATGTCACGTAGGTTTAAAATCCAGTTTATTTCCACGTATTGAGTGCTCTTTTGCATTAAATTTTCTTGGTTTTAATTATGAAAATGTATCAGAGGCAAAGTATTTGATAAAATACTAAGAATTAACTCATTAACACCTACATAGTGTGGAATGTCATAGCCTACACACATCTTGCATTCCACAGTATTTTCTGAAAAATAAACTTTAAAACATAAGATAAACAAATGTAAATATTTTATGAACAATAAAGGCAATTGAAATTGTACAAGTAGCAATGTTATCAATAAGAAGTATTCTTTCTGGTGATAATAGCTGGTGCATTCATAGTCTTTTCCATAAATACTGTACTATATTGTAATGCACACAACCCCCAAATTATATTTTTGCAAACGTTCACAATATATAGTTTAGACATATATTGCTAGAACATTTTTGTTAATCAGACATAAGCTTTCACATGATAAAAATTCCTCTGTAAGTGCATGTTTATTTATTTATTTATTTATTTCAGTTTGGTGAGTGGGAAGTCCACTGGGCCCATGAATGCCAGTTTTCAGTGGAGGCCCGGGGAGAAAAGCTCCAACAATTACATAAACATTTAAGATGCAAAAGTATGTAAGTTACAAAAATAAAGTACAGTTTTCATGAATGAACATTCTGTATCAGGCTTAGTAGACAAAAGACAATTATGATGTATCTGAAAGGCTGTACTGTGGAGATTCACTTGGGAAAAATCATCATAACAATTGAAGTGTTGCAAACATATACAAAACAATCAATGAAAGTAAGGAAACAATTTACAGGCACTAGTTTGATAAAAGTGGTTATTTACAATATTTACAAGGAAGATAGATATAGTATGTTAGAGTAAGGAAACCATTTAAAAGCATTCATTTGACATAAGCTATTTACAATATTTACAAGGTAGATAGATATAGAATCTTCAGAAGGAGTTGCAGAGAGCTAGAGACAGCTCAGGGAACTAGTTGTTGGGGTGTTAGAAAGAATAAGCAGGCAAGGAGTAAAAATTCCTTTGGGTAGTAGTTAGAAGGACTTAGACAGGAAGCAGGAGCATTTCCATTTGGAATGCAAGTAAGTGAAAAGCTGGGTTTTAAAGTTTTCTGAGTTAGTTATTGTCCTGAGTGTGGAAGGGAGATAATTCCATTTCTTGCCTAGTGAGAAAGAGAGGAAAAGCTGACCAGCAGGCTGTTTTGGTTTGTGGATAGAGATTAGGTTTTGATTTTCAGATCTAAGAGGTCTATTGGGAGTGTAGGGGGGCAGGATGTTTATTAGAGCTGGACATTTGTTTGGGTGAAATATAAGTCTGTGTGCTGTGGTGAGTTGGAGGTAGTCTAGATAATTTGGGAGTTCTAGCCAGTTTAGAGAGTTAAGGGTATGGCAGTGATGGGTGGAATTTTTGGATCTGGAGGCAAATTTAGAGATTTTGTTATATCAGTTTTCCAGTTTAGAGTTATTGGTGGTGGTCAGGTTAGTTAGAAGAGGGGCTCCATATCATAGGGATGGGAGGAGGCAGGTAGTAGCTAAAGTATGTCTAGTAGTGTTTGAGAGAAAGAGATTGCTCCTATAAAGCATTCCTAGCTTTTGGTGGGTTTTCTTTATATTTTGTTGGATATGGATATCGAACTTGAGTTGTTTGTCTATAGTAATGCCAAGAAGTTTTGCAAAGGGAACTACTTCAATGGGAGAATTGGAATGGCTGAGGACTTTAAATGAATTTTTGTCAAAAGAGAAAGTCTTGGAGGGAGAGAAAAGTAGAAGTTTAGATTTATTTGTGTTTAGAGACAGGTGATTTTGTTGCATCCAGTTTTCAGTAGTAGAAAAGGCAGCTTGGGTTTTAGTCAGAAGTTCAGGGAGGTTGGAGGCAGAGCAGACTATTGTAGAATCATCTGCATATTGAATGATTTTGGCATCAGGAATGTCATAGTGAAGGTTATTTATAAAGATGTTAAATAGCATAGGTCCAAGGATGGACCCTTGGGGGACGCCATTTGGGGTAGGAAGAAATGAGGAGATGGTGTTCTTCCATTTAACTGCTTGAGATCTCTCAGACAGGTAGCTAGAGAACCATGCCACAGTGTCTGGAGCGAGGTGGAGGTTGGAGAGATGATAGATAAGGTGGTTGTGGGAAACAGTGTCGAAAGCCTTAGAAAGGTCACGTAGAACTGTGGAATCAAATGACCTAAATCTCGGGCTTGGTTGACAGTTTCTAAGAAGGAGAGTACAGCGGTTATGGTGCTATAGCCAGGGTGGAAGCCATGCTGGGTAGATGTTAGCAGTTGGTTTTGGGTTAGGTAAGGCATGAGTTGGAGATGGATACATTTTTCTATGATTTTGGAGATTGGGGAGAGCAGCGCAATGGGCCGAAAGTTTGAAATGTCAGTATTCTTGCCACCTTTGTGGAGAGGAAGAATGTAAGCAGAATGCCATTGTTTGGGTACATATGACTTCTTTATAGATCTGTTGATTATGATGCTAATTGGGAGTGCAATACTGTCAGCTGCACATTTTAGGAAGGAGGAGGGAATATTATCAGGAGCATTGGAGCAAGGTTTAAGTTTGAGAGGTTTAAGAGTCTTTTTATGAGATTAGTGGAGACTGGCTTGAGCTCAAATATAGGATGGTTAGGGGAAGAGGAATGGAGGTTAGGTGGATTGTTGTTAGAGAAGATCTTGGTCAGGTTGGAGATAGCTTCAATAAAAAATGAATTAAATTTGGAGCTTAGTTCAAGGTCAGATAAGCTTGGGTCAGGGTAGGGGTTGTTCTTGGAGCCGGGGTTGGGAAGGGAACTTATGGATTTCCAGAATTGTTTGGGGTTATAGTTATTGTTGGACTGCAGTTTAAAGTAGTAGCATTTGTTTTGTCCTTTGTGATGAGTTGCTTTGCGAGGTTATGGAGTTGTTTGTATTCAATCAAGGATTTGGGCAGTTTGTTGCTAAGGTAAAGCTTCCAGGCTTTGTCCCTTTGATGTGTGATTTGCATGGTTTCTTTGGAGAACCATGGGGTGATTTTAGTTTTTATTCTTCTATTTCTTAGTGGTGCTAGGGAGTTTAGAATGTTGAGGAAGACTGAGTTGAGGTGTTCTGTTGCTTTATCGAGAGAAAGGGTGTATAGGATTTGCCAGTTTATTTGTTTGAAGATATTTGAGAAGGTTGAGGGGTTGAACTTGCTAAGGTTTTGAGTGAGAATGTAGTGATGCTGATGGGGGGGGTAGAGGAAGTTGAGCGCTGTATGAGGGCAGGGAAGTGGTCATTAATGGTGTTAGGAATGGTACCAGAGTAAGTTATTTTGTTTGGATGGGAGACTAGGATCCAGTCTAGAATAGATCCTGGGGGATTTGTTTTGTTGGGTCAAGTAGTGGACAAGATTACTTGAGTAAAGTTATAGAGGTTGATGGATAGGATGGGAGAGAGATTATTAAATTTGTTCCAGTTGAGATTTACGTCCCCTAGAATATAAATTTCGTAATTAATTTCAGATGATGCCCATAGGAGGATGTCTTCGAGGGTAGAGATGTTGTTCCCAGGGGAAATATAAAGGGCAATGATGCAGATATTTTTGTGCTTGTTTATTTTTAGTAGACCAACTGTTAGTTCGGTATTGTTGAATTGTGGGATAGGAATTTGGAGGGGGATTAAGGTAAGAAGAGTAGAGTAGATAACGGCAGTGCCGCCACCTTTTTTATTTAGTTGGTCAGTTCTAAGGGACTGGAATCCTTTAGGCAAGATTTCAGAGTCAGAGATATGGGGTTTGAGCCAGGTTTCTGAGATGGCTAGGATGTCAGGTTGGTTATGAGTTAACCATGCTTGAAAGTGGTGCATTTTATTGTTAAGACTTTGAGCAATGAGAGTAAAGAATTTTAAGGTATTGAGGGGGGAGGGGGGAAAGGATGATGAGGGGGGGGAGTTATTAGTAAGGGGGCTGGGCCCAGGGTTGGGATGGATATCCCCCGCAAATAAAAGGTTATAGAAGAATGGAGTGTTTAGCCATTTGGGTTTATTTTGTATAAGTTTAGGAGGAAATAACATGAGTTTAGAGGTAAGTATTTTGGCATTAGAGGTGATAATTTTAGGATAGAATAGATGCAAGGGGTGGGATTGAATAAGGGAAGAGGAGATGTGGTAGTAATGAGAGAAAGAATATGGGAGAAGATTGGTGAATGTGTCAGTTTGAGAGGAAGGTCAGGAAGGTGGAACATAGGAGGAGTATGAGGTTGTGTAACATGGGGGAATTAGGAGTATGAGGAGGCAGCAGGGGGCATGGAGGGTGTGTAGAATTAAGGGAAGCATCTTGGAACACAGATAGTGTGATGTGTTTAGTTTGAGGGGATGAGGCAGGTGAGAGGTATATGGGGATAGAGACAGAAAAGCAGTATAATGAAATTAAAATATAGAGAAACAGGGTAGGGGAGTTTAAAAAGGAGGGAGTAGAAGAGAGTGTGAAAGTCTTAATATAGGAGTAAGAGAAGAAGAGTTGTTAGGAGGGAAAGATTTTAATTAGGTAATTAGGTAGGGAGTGAGGGGGTGGGGTGTAAATTAGAGGAAAGTCTATTGGGTAGTTTGGATTAGTGGGAGGAGTAAGGGAGGAGTAAATGTAGAGGTGCTGGGGATGGATGGGAATTGGGGGTAGGGTAGGGGAGTGGAGTGAGCCTGCAGGGCGAACGGAGCGGTTAGAGCCAGAGAGGAGGAGAAAAGTGTATCAGTGAAGGAGAGAAGAGGTCTGAGGTAAGGAGACTACAGTAGAGGTGCTTAGTTTCAGAGTTAAGGAAGCAGAATGTTTCACAACAGAAAGGGGCTATACAGGGCAGAGAAGGTGTAAGAAGAAAGAGCGACTAAATCTGGTTCTTAGAACACGGCAGAGTTAGGTTAAGGTAGTGTAGTCATACATAGGAGTGTAGAAGGAAGCAGGAGATGCTGCTACCTAGTGGTCAGACTCAGTAATTGCAAAGGTAGGCCTTGGATGCAGGGGAAATGGGGATGACACCAGAAAAGTAGGGAGGGTGGATTAAAACTAGGGTAAACTGCTAGCTTTTGCTCACTGGGTTGCTGTACTAATGGACAATAGTAATTTACAGTTGGTTGTAACAGGGTACATTCATTCAAAAATAATTCCTGGGGAGGCAAGGAAGTCATAGAAGCACAGCAGGAGTTCTTATGTTCTGTCCGTTCAAGGGCGGGAAGCCAGGGATTCCAAGCAGATACTGGAAGGCACCTGGGTTGAAGGTGATTCAGCTGGGATACAATTCAAAAATAATTCCTGGGGAGGCAAGGAAGTTATAGAAGCACAGCAGGAGTTCTTTTGCTCTGTCTGCTCAAGGACGAGAAGCCAGGGATTCCAAGCAGAGACTGGGAGGCACATGGGGTGAAGATGATTCAGCTGGGATACACCTTAAGCTAAGCCAGCAGCCTACGCAGTACAGGACCGGATGGGATATGAGGGTATTTAAAAATGTTTATTGAGATATTCACAGAACTGTGTAACATATACTTAATTGTATAATTAGCAAAATAAATAATACTGTTATCTCTCAGAATGTGCAACTTACAGTGCAAATATCAAAGACAGTTTCCTTCTATATCTAAGGTTTCATTAAATGTCATGAACCAGTTTGTAAGTCACTTTGTTTTTGTAGTATTAAGTACATATGGAAATATTGCTTATTTTCATAATTGCTTATTTTCATAAGTACTAGCAGACAACTAGCAATATTTCTAGTATTTTGTGATATAAACTAGCATTGACAGCAGTGAAGTGTCCTGTCTCCACATTGGTGTTTCACATCATACAACTCAAGTAGCTTGCTCAGTTATGAAAATATGAACATAAATTTGAAAAATGCAGGACGCTTCCTAGTACAGACATTTTTCCTCTGGCGGAATTCAAAACTGTGAGATAACATTTTTATGGCCTATGCCCAGTAATTTAATTTTCTTAATATTTCTCAAAGTCAGGTGGATTGAGATTAACCTCTTCTCTTCCAGTATTCTCTGTTATAACATATACATTTAAACAGTTACAATAATACATGTACATTTCTTTTCTTTCCAGCAGGGTATACACTGTTGGTATATTTTTAACACAAGCAACTTTACAAATACATTTTCAACACAAGCATCTGTACAAATCGGTTTGATATCCAAATAACATATAATTCCTTACCAAATTCCAGCTAGCTGTGCAGGCATATGTTACACATCCACTGCCCTACTTCTCCTGGTATAGCTGGAAATACCTCATATATCATCACAGGGGCATGCATGAAAATGGTAAAGATTGTGGGGGAATTAAGCGAGGAAGCCACAAGAACTGTTATGGTATTATGGAATGGCTAGGTGTGCTACAGGATAAAAAGAGGTAGACATGAAAGATAGACTAAAGGTCCCCATAAAACAAAGTAGAAAATGTAGACAGCCATGAATGCCTGAAGGTTTTGGATTTAGGAGGAATAAGTGGCCCATTTCACTCTGGTCAGGGAGGGATAAAAGAGAGATAATCTTACGTCTAGTACAAAAGAGTGTAAACATTGAGTACCAAAAGTTGAGTGCAAAGTTTATCAAGCAGTCAAGCATAAATGGAAGACATGGGAAGGGTTCTCCACAGCATTGCAATGTTTGCTAAGGGGCAAGTTTTTAAAAGACTGTGATGAGCGTAATATTGCAGGGTACTGATGGGCTTTGTATTATGTCAAATATGTCAATTAAAACACTATGTAAATTATCCTATTCCACTTTATATGTTATTAATGAGGAATCTTGACAAACTCAAAAGTGCATCAGTTTGAGAAAAAACAAGAAACTTTATAAATCCACACATGTTCTTCACAACCCATACCCAAAAAACAAAGAACAAAGGGTGTAAATTAAGTGCGTTCATTCTTTATTCATGCAGAAATTCTTCAGAATAAATAAAATTACACCTTCTAATTTTTATACTATTTAAAAAAAATCACATGACACTACATCACCAATGAGATAATTAATTAATTAATCTGCATTAAATCTGCATGCTTTGGCTATCTTACTGAAATACTAATGTTCAAATGATGTTTACATATGTTTGCAAAAGATGTTTTATATACATAAAAATGAAAGCGTACATAATAAAAATAAATGATTATGGTACTTATAATCTCTGAGCTAATAAAAAACATTTTATGTTAATGTGCTCATTTAATCCTTTTTTATCTGCTTCCAACCTAATTTGCCATTCTGATTCTTTACATTCCAGGTATTTATAATAACCTCCTTTTAAATCCATCCATTTTTGACGTCATCCAAAACAAAAAAATATAAATGTGTTGAAGTCATTATATTCATTTGCATGTTCAGCCAAAGCATTGCTAAAGCCACCTTTCTTTATTATTTCTTTATTATTTATTTATTTTACATTTGTTGACTGGGATTTTCCAACTGAGCTGAAGAGCCCTTTTTCAGCGGAAGGCCGCGGAGAAAAGCTCCAACATATTATACAATTTTCATTATAAATTAGCATTAAACAGCAATGTTACAGGATTATTACAAGGCATTAAGTAGCAATACAATGTTATACAGTGCAATAGTCAGGAGTATAGCATAACTATTTCAAGATATATAAAAAGAAATATGTCATTAAGATGAGTATAGTTTTTGGGGTAAGTGGTTAAAAAAACAGTTTTATCATGATGTAGTTGCATGAAGGCAAGACAATTACAATATAATTTTTCTCTGAGGCAATTTGCTTAATAGATTTTAGAAGACAGTAGAAAGAGTAGTCAAGAAAGATTAGAGAGAGCTTGTGAGAAGAGTGAGTTAAGGGCAGAAAGCAGATTAAGATATGAGAAGTACGGGATGTTAAGGAGGGAGAGTGCAGTGGCAGGACTAGTGACTTTTAAAGTTCGTAGGTTCATAGGTTCATAGTTTAGTACTAAGCTAACTGCCCTTGTGAGCCATTTTAAGCCTAGCCAATTATCCCTTGTGAGGCTCAAACTCTGCACCTTGTGTTTGTAAGGCAAACACATTAACCATTAAGCCACTCTCCCAACCAGGCAGTGTTCCAAAGACCAAATCACCACCGTAACAGCTACAAACAAATGCAATCTGAGGGTCATGATGCTCAATGCTAGAAGTCTAAATCTCAAAATGCACTCCTTAAAATGGAGAACATCGACATCTGTGCCGTAACAGAGACCTGGTTCAGGGCAGCAGAAAGCACCCCTGCACTACCAGGCTCTAACTCATTCCACACCTTTCGGCCCCAGAACTTGGACTGAAGCTCCAAAGGCAGTGGTGTTTCCACATTTATAAAGGATGCACACACCTCCAGACTGGTAGCTCAACATAATGCATCTGAAATACTTCGGGTGCAGCTAAGGTCATAGCCTGCTATAGATCCCCAACCATGTCCCAAGACTCACTCCATGTTCCTAAGCACCCTGGAGATTAGGGTCCAACCTAACACTCTCATACTGGGCGACTTCAACTACCCCTCCATTAACTGGGAAAACTACTCATGTACCAATACACTTGCCCAACGTTTCCTGGAATTCATTAATTCCAATGCCCTGGACAAGCTCGTTCTTGCCTCCACTAGAGGTGGCAACATCCCTGACCTGGTCATTACTAACATGGGCTACCATTGCTCTACACCAATAGTCAACTCCTCCCTGGTCAGATCAAACCAGAAACTAATAACCTTGGAAATCCACATCCCTCCCACCTCCCCCAGCACAAAGGTAACCACCATGAAAAACTTCTCCAAAGCTAACTTTGGGCTCCTAAAAACAGAGGTGGCCAATTTCACGGCACCCATGCAAATGAGGTTCAGTTGCATGACCGCCGTATCTTACACCAATGCACTGTACGAACACGTACACAAATGCATGGATCTTGTCATACCCAAAAGAACCAAGAGTCTCTCCTCCAAAAAAAGGAAGCCAATCTGGCTGTCCTCTGCCACAAACAAACTCTACAACAGAATGAGGAAACTGAGTGAAGTCCCAAGACTGAAAAATCTCCCTTATCAGCCTCAACAAAAAGCTAGCTATAAAAACAGAACTGCAGCAGATAGTAAAGACAACCACAAGGCCTTCTATAATTATGTAAAGAATCTCCACTGCAATACCCAGATTTGCTCTGAGCTACTGCACAATGGTACCTCCTATACAGAGCCAATAGATATTGCTAATATACTGACCAACAGATTCAGTGCCAACTTTACCCCCCCCCCCCCCACAGGGACCAGTCACAATGCCAGTAGATTGCCAGGCACCCAGTATTACTGCTGCACAGGTTAAAACAGCACTGTCCAAGGCCAAGAATAAGAACTAGAGTGAACTGGCACCTCACCTGTGTGCCTTGGTCAATCACAGCCTCTCCTCAGGCTTTGTCCCTACCGAATGGTGCACTGCTACAGTCATCCCTCACCACAAAGGAGGAGCAACTACAGACCCTGAGAACTATCGCCTCATTAGCCTGATGGGTTTGATATGCAAAGCTATGAAACGCATCATCGTGGACCTCATAAACAAGGATATAGGGAATCTCCAAACTCTGGATCCCACACAGTTTGGTTTTGGGAAGGGTAGATCACGCCTGCTCAACTTGGTCAACCTCGAGTCATCAGAGCTGTGGATGAAGGCAAGGTGGTTCATACAGCCTACCTTGATCTGGCCAAGGCCTTTGATACCATTCCCCACTCAGAAATCACAGAAAAACTCACTAAGCTAGGCATCAACCCCAATATCACTAGGTGGGTTGCAAGCTAGCTCACAGGTAGAATCCACAGTGTGAAAGTAGCAGACTCCAAATCAGACTGCCAACCAGTCACGAGTGGAGTCTCACAGGGTTCAGTCCTGGGTCCTTTCCTGTTTGTTATCTACTTCTCTGAAGTCCAGTCCAACATTAAGGGACTCTGGCTGACAAAGTTCACAGACGACTGCAAGTTACGAGCTATTATTAACTCCCTAAGTGATGCTGACATCCTACAGAAAAGGCCTCACCGAGACCAATGACTGGTGTCAGAATAACGGCCTTAAGCTCAATGCCAAAAATGTGTCATCCCCTTTAGGAAAAACCCGGTTCCCATGAATTACCACATCGATGGTAGTCCACTAAACACAGACGGTGTTATAAGATATCTGGGAACACAGGCTGACAGCAGCATCTCTTTTGAGCACCACATTGCCACTGTGGTCAGAAAGCCCTTCTATGTGGCACATCTCATTACTAAGGGTTTTGCATCCAGGAAGAAAGTGGTCATTGTCTCCCTCTACTCTTCTCTCATTAGGCCAATCATTAAGTACAATGCCCCATTTGGCATGTACCTCACTAAACACCTGCAACAACGAAAGATGCCACAAAAGTACCTCACAAAGAGGATCATAGGCCTTAAACATTTGCCCTATACAGACAGACTAAAACTCCAACTACTCTGTCTCATATCGCCTATTTAGAGGTGATCTCTTCTTGACTTACAAAGCCATGTCTGACCCATCTCTGTTAGAAATGCTACATCTAAAGAAATCCCAATCCATCCGCACCACACGCTCCAGAGACCTCAACCTCATTACCACAATCAACAGAACATGCTGGAGGAACTGGTTCATAACCCAGAGACTGCCCATGTTATGGAATAGACTTCCCATACATGTCAAACAGAGCACCTCACTGGCCCCTCTTCAAGAGAAATCTTGATGAGCGGATGGGAAATAGAACATTTATCCCAGAGATCACTGCAGTGGCTTTACTCGACAGACACTTGGAACTAAGGTCAGGTGGCACAATGCCAGGGTAATCCTATGGGCTAGGCTTGTAAAGGCTCCAGGGCCATTAGCCTAGTACACACCTATGAACAATGTAGCCCTTGCTGCAACCAGCAGCCATGTATTAGAGTTAAAATATGTACAATGGTGCTCATCATTGTCACCTTTTGGTGGCTGTCTTAAATTGTTTAGGATGTGTAAGGGTCCTGATTTCTAGTGGAAGCCTATTCCAGGCAATAGTGGGGTGATAGCTGTGCATGTTGTGTCCAAATTTAGACTTGAGTTTGTAGATTTGTAGTAGGTCTTGGTTAGAGCTTCGGAGAGATCTGGAGGGAAAATAATGGGAGATGAGAGGGGATAGTGCTGGGCAGTAGGAAGGCTATTATAGGATAGAATGAATGATCTGGAGCTGAGATGTAATGTGTTCATATATTCTTTTTAAAAGTTTTCTTATTGTCTTTCCTACATAAAAAGCAGTCACACATTTCACAAGAAGCTAAATACACTATACCACATGAATTGCAGTCAAATGCTATTATACCAAATTTCTTTCTTAAAGCTCTTAATATAAATACTACATGCGGCACTAATGTAGGTACAAAACTTACATTTGTTACATTTGTAAGTCCCAAAATATTGTCTTTTGTATTTTCTATTTTATTTGAGCTCTCTAAAATTGGTCATAAACTATTCCTACCTTTATAAGTAAACACAGGATTATCACCTAACACTTCTGACAAGTCCATATTACCTAATATAATTTTCGTGTTGTCTGTCAAAATATCTTTTATTACACCCATATCTTTGGAAATTGGTAATGGAAATGACCTATTAAATCTACTCTGATCACTGTTATTTAGTTGTACTTTTATCTGTTTTGATGTTATGCTATTAATTTTTAAAATTAGTTTGAATTTTCTTGTCTCATGAATGATATTTCATTCATGACTGTCTCTCAAAAAAATCATTATTATACCCTCTCTCCAAAAATAATATTTTCAAATCATTTGTATCTGTTAGGTACATCTCATCTTTACTGGTCACTCTACTAAGTCAAATAAATTGGCATTTCACCACATTTCTTTTCATGTGCATGGAATGTTGACTGTGTAAATAGCTGTTAACAAAGCTGTCTTTTCAAAACCCCCTTACTTTCATAATATTTTTTGTTCTTATCCAACATAATTGTTAAATCCCAAAAATTAACAGTTACAGCCTTACTATTTAAAGTAAAATTCAGAAAGTTGGTACTGATTTATGTCCTCAAAAAATGATTAGCTTCTTCAGTTGTACCACCCCAATAAAAAAAAAAGATGTCAATAAAACGCTTGTAAAACAACACATTTTTAAATAAAAAAGTACATGGGGTTCAATAATGCCTATACTAAGTATAGACTAAGTGTACACCATTCTGAGTGAACAGACAACAAAGACGTAACTCACACCCTCTTTCTCCTAATTTTAGTTTTCCTGTTGATATTTTTGCAGCTTTAGTGACAGGGATTCATAAAGATTACCATAAAGTGTAGACTACATGTACACTTAGTATAATATTTCTGAGTGACTAGAAAGCACAAAAAATGTGATAAGAATTTTCATATCGTGTACACTTAGTGTTCACAGTGTGTTTTTAAGCTTCTTACATCCATGCCATGAATAAGTTGGCGAATACATGTGTTACTCTGGCACCCATGGTCACTCCTTTAATTTGTTTAAAATATTTGTTTTAAAATATGAAGTAATTAATTTCCAAAATAATTTCCAACAGAATACAAATAGTGTCTAAATGCATGTTGTCAAAATCAATAAATTTTGTTATGTACCTTCTGGCATATTCAATTCATTGTTCTTGATTAATACTAGTATATAATGCTGTTACATCTAAGGTAACTAAATAACCTTAATTATCATACACTTTACAGTCCCATAATAGTACTAGTAAACACCATGAATCCCTTAGATAAAACTCTGACCTTTATACTATGGGATTTAAAATTCTGTCTAAATAAATAAAAATGGGTTCAATTTTGTAATAATCTGCTGCCACTGTTGGCCTAAAAGGTGGCTTTAATCTAGCTTTATGAATTTTTGATATACCAAAAATTCTGGACATTTTTGGGTGCTCCACTTTAAGGAACTCATGAAGCTAAAAGTTTGTATAACCCTGAATGTGTTCTCATTTTCTGGAGTAAAAACGTTAATTATTGTCATTATTAATTAAGTGTAATCCATTACTTTGTCTCACAAAATTGACAGTTTTAAGAGGGACTGGAGGAATAGAACAAAATTTTGATCCAAAACTGGGGACATCCCTGAAGACTATGGGCAGCTGAGAGGTATGATTCCAGCTCTGTAGAGAGCCCCTTGAGCTATGAGGTAACAATCTTACCACTAAGCTGCTATGCTGCTAGTGGAGTTCTTACATTATGTGGTAGATGGTGCAGCACAGCTTTCATGCATGGTTAAGTAGATACATAATCAATGAGGGTATAAAACAAGTCATGACCTCCCAGATAAGATCCTGGATATACAATAAAACTGGTCAATTATTCATTTTTAGGCCAGTACTTGAGATAGCTGCACTCCCACCCTAACATATGCAATATTTTCATTATCAAAGTGTTGAATATCACAAGCAAAGCAGAATACCTTACAGGCAGTAAGGTAGACTAAATTCAAAAGGGAGGTTGTTTGATCACTACCTGTTTCCCAGATGTCTAAGTTCAAAGCAGGTACAGTATAATGATGTTTGTGTGAAACTAGTGGAGTCATACAAGACAATGTGGGTGAGGTACACAGCCACTTTGGAAGTACTTTAAATTATCACTGGCATTCACTTTAACACTAATGGAGATGCAGATTTTGTGTTCTGTTGCTTCAAATCTTTAAACAGTTACCAAGGAGGAATGAGGTTTAAAAGAAGGCAGGATTTGAATGCAATATGTAATACTTAATTGGAAATGATTGGATATATTATATGTGATGTATAATGTTTGCAATTACAATTGTCTCAAGGGTCTGTGATGCATAATGTTTGTAATTAAAATTGTGTTAATGTGGTTTGTTTTTCATTTATACAAATGTAAGATTGCCTATATTATACATGATAATTTAATATTTTTTTTAATTTATTAAAAAGCACTTTAAACAGCTGCCTTGCTGTTAGCCTTTTGGTGTTTAATTGTAATCTCAGGAGGTGGGAGTCAGGTACAGTTTCTGCATGCAGTGAATAAGGCATACACTCCTTATGCCTTCCTGCGCCATGTTAATGTCATCAGGGTGGAGGTGTCCTGCTTCATCCCCTCATACAACCTTATTAAAGTGTGTTAATCCTAACCCTGCATCTGCCCTCAACTGTAATCCTACACCTTAACTTACAAAAAAACTTCCTGTAACACTGCCATCACACAAGGCAGACTCAGACACAAACATGCACAAACACATACCACCAATGCTACAGCTATCCCCTTACCTAACCCTAAGTCTAAAGTACACACACTCACACATAAACATGAAAAATTGATACTCTGACCTAACCCCGACCATAACCCTTTCACCCAAACACATGCACAGACACTGTCATCCCCTCTAAACCCCATTTACCTGCCCCAATGTAACATACCATTGACATTTTCAATGTTTGGCTGTCAGTATCTTTCTAATTCTTCACCAGCCATTTCATTTGTCGACTAAGCATATGGTAAAAAAATATATATATATGTTGTTGTTCTTCTTTTGGCTTTTCCCGGTTAAGGGTTGCCACAGCGGAACTCCGGCCACTAATGATTGGCAGTAGATTTTTACGGTGCCGAGGTGCCAGCTCGACGCCCAACCTTCAACAAAGGCATGTTCATTCTACGCATGTCTTTCGAACGTCACTCAACCGCGGGGAGGACATGCAGACTCCACACAGAAGGCACTCCAGCTGAGAATCGAACGGGAGAACCTCTTGCTGTGAGGTGACAATGCTACCACTGCACCACCGCGGCTGCAAAAATAAATAAATAAATAAATAAAAAATATATAAATATATATATATATATATATATATATATATATATATATATATACATACATACATATATGCGCACAGTAGGCACACCTCTCAACTTCTTAGCACAAGAAATCTGGAGAAAGCCTAAAATAATGGGGGACAAATGGGCACAAATAGGGGCATACTTTAAATATTGGTCTATTGATCTTATAAACTTAGAAAGTTGCTAGAATGTTGTTGTTGTTGTTTAACAGGATTTATGTTAGCATGCATTTTTCTGAAGGCTATAAAGTCTGAAACTCAAATGTTTGTCATTATTTAGTGACTTTAATCTTCACTTTAATCCTCAGTGGTTTGCCAGAAAAACAGATTTTATGAGGAACAGACTTAAAACATGAGACAAAAATCTTGACATTCTGTGAAAATCTGGACAGCTAAGAGGTGTGATGGGAAGTAGGAGATGAGGTTATCACAGTCAGACTTTGTAAAAGTGAATAGGTCATAAGATAGATGAACCCCACAAATCTACATCATTACTGAATTAAGTGGGTAGTTATTTATGTAGATGTGTGTTTTGTGGATGTATACTTCTATAAAAAAGAAGGCAAATAAAAAAAGAAGTTATGTACTTACCATAATGTTCCATGTGAGTTGTTTATCTCGCCTTTATTCTCACTGATGGCTTCGGAGCTGATCCTCGGCTCCGACACGGCCGATAGCAAAGCTCAAGATTTGCCAGTAGCTCGAGACCAAGCCTGTTTGCTGCGAGTAACAGTATATATATATATATATATATATATATATATATATATACACCCTTTTATTTATTTCTACCAAGGACACTTCCCTAAGGGGAAAAAGAAATATTGAATAACCAGGATGGTACTAGCCTCTAAGTCAACAGTTAGCCAGGAGGGAGAAGGAGGGAGGGACGTGAGAATAAAGGCGAGATAAACAACTCACATGGAATGTTATGGTAAGCACATAACTTCTTTATGTGAAGTTGTTAAATCTTGCCATTTATTCTCACTGATGGGTAGCGTCCCTAGCACCCTCAATGCTGGGTGGCTCATGGAAGTATGTTCTTCAGTACCGTGGAACCAAAGGAAGACCTGTCCCTTGAAGCCTTATCTACTTTGTAATGTGTGATAAAGGTATGAGGCTTAGACCAAGTGGCTGCAGCACAAATATTGTCAAGGGGGAATTTAGCTTGAAAAGCAGAAGACGTAGAGACGGCTCTGGTAGAATGAGCCTTAGGTTTGTGTGTTAATGGCATGCTCGCACTTTCATAAACAAAGGATATACAATCGGATAACCATTTAGATAAGGTTGTTTTAGCCACTGGATTGCCTTTTCTGGCTTCTGAGAAGGATACAAACAGTTGATCTGATTTTGTAATATCCTTAGTTCTGTCAAGATAAAATCTGAGCTGTCTGTGTACATCAAGTTTGTGCAGCATGTATTCCAATTTGCTAGAGTGGTTGGAAAAAAAGACTAGCATCTCAATGATCTGATTGATATTTAACTCAGAACAGACTTTAGGTAAAAATGAGGGGTTTGTTCTGAGAGATACTCTATCAGCATGGAAAATCATGTAGAGTGGTCTGATAGATAATGCTTGAAGTTCTGACACTCTGTGGGCAGAAGTAATGGCCACAAGAAATATAGTTTTCCAGGATAAATATTTAAGATCACAAGAAGATGCTGGTTCAAAAGGGGGAAGAATAATTTGAGACAGCATAAAGTTTAAATTCCAGAGAGAATATGAAATTTTGATAGGAGGTCTCATATGAAGAACACCTTTAAGAAAAGTCTTAGATAATTTATGGCCCATAACATTCGAGCCACCAAACCCAAGGTGAAAATTTGAGATGGCAGCTAACTAGACTCGAACTGTAGCAGCTGCTGCCCCTTCCTTAAAAATTTTTGTCAAGAATTCTAAAATAGATGATAGCGGAGCTCGGAAAGGGTCAATGTTCTGTGTGTTGGCCCAAATTGAGAACCTTTTCCATTTATTGCCATATAATTTCCTGGTAGATGGCTTGTGAGAAGACAAGAGAATTTCTCTTATATCTTCTGAAATTGAAGGAAGCCTGGCAATTAGGGGAAGTGGATTAGCCAAGCCGTCAGTTTCAGGGACTGCAGTGAAGGATGGAGGTCCCCTGACAGGTGCATCAGAAGGTCCGGAACTGGGTCCAGGATCCATGGATCTTCCAACATATGATGGTGGAGAAATGGGAACCAAATCTGTCAAGGCCAGTAGGGGGCTAAGAGAATAACAGTCCTTCCCAGCGATTTTGCTTTCTGTAAAAATCTGGGTATCAATGGGAAGGGTGGAAATGCATAAAGGAGACCCGGGGGCCAGTCATGTAAAAGTGCATCGCTCGGGGGATGACCGGGAGGTGGTATTAGGGCAAAGTAGCTTCTGCATTTTGAATTGATGTGGCTGGCAAAGAGGTCGCATCAAGGCTGGTCCCATTTGTGGAAAATCAACTCCGCAACCTGTTGTTTGAGAGACCACTCATGAGGGAGCAATATTGCCCTGCTTAGCTTGTCCGCTATCATGTTGGATTTCCCCAGGATGTGCATTGCTAACAGAAAACGCTGGGATGACACAGCCCATTGCCAGACCCTGAGGGCTTCTTGACAAAGGGGATAAGACTTGGTTCCACCTTGCTTGTTCAAGTACCAGACTACTGACATGCTGTCCATTTGAATTGCAATAGTTCCTAGAGGGAGAGAGTCCTGAAAGTACTGCAACGCCAGAAGTACCGCTCTCAATTCTAGAACATTGATGTGCAGATGTGATTCTTGATCTGTCCATGTGCCTTGGGCAGTCTTTCCCTGAAAATGCCCCCCCCACACCCTATCAGGGAAGCGTCCATGGTCACAGTGGCTACTGGGGGGGGGCAAAGGATCTTCCGACTGTGACATGAAGAGACGTCAACCACCACCGAAGGTCTCTCTTGCAAGAATCTGTGATGAGGATCATGTGGTGCATCGGTAGTTTCTGGTACGACCACTGAGCAAAGCGGAGCCATTGAAGAATTCGCATATGCATCCTTGCAAGTGGTATAGCCAGGATTGCTGCCGCCATCAAACCTAGCACCTTCAATACCTCTGCTGCTGTAGCTTTGTTATTTGACACCAGTGAGCTGACGTGTTGGAGGAGAAGTGAGGCTCTTTCGACAGGGAGACGTAGAGTGGTAGTTGAGGTATCTAACTCTGCTCCTATAAAATCGGTATGCTGCGATGGCGATAAGGCAGACTTTTCAAAATTGATTGTAATGCCTAATTGATGGCAGAGTGTCAGAGTGTATTGTGTTGCCTGAGTCAATTGATGCCTGGTGGTAGCGGTGAGGAGCCAATCGTCTAGGTATGGAAACACCTGGAATCCTAGACATCTCAGGTGAGCTGTGACCACTGCCATGCATTTGGTGAACACTCTGGGGGCTCTAGTAAGACCAAAGGGCAGGGCTCGAAACTGGTAATGATTGGCTCCCAGCCGAAAATGCAGATGATCTCTGGAGCATCTGTTCATCTTTATGTGATAGTACGTGTCCTTGAGATCTATGGAGCACATCCAATCACCTTTCCCTAGGAAGGGAAGAATGGACTGAAGCGTGACCATTCAGAACTTCTCTTTCTTTACAAACTGGTTGAGTCTGCTGAGGTCCAAGATAGGTCTCCAGTCCCCTGTTTTCTTTGGTACCAAAAAAATCTTGAGTAAGTTCCGAATCCAACTTGGTCTTCTGGGACTGGTTCAATTACTCTTTTTTCTAGCAATCTGTGGATCTCTATGATTGCTTGTTCCCTGAGATTGGGTGAAACATCTGGGATTCTGTTTGCAGGAATGGGAGGGGAAGAGAATGGTATGAAATATCCTCCTGAAATGATGCTTTGTACCCATGTATCTGATGTTATGTTTAGCCAGGCTTCTGGGTACAAAGACAAGCAACCCCCAACTACCTCCAGAGCCGAACAGTCGGGTCCCCTTTCAGGGGCGCTGGTAGGGTTGACCGGAGAACTGACCCCTGTCACCCTGTTGCTGCAGACCCCCTTTGCCGCTGGGGCAGCGTCTTCCGTTATAACCCCCTCCTCTGCCTCTAGAGGGGGTTTCTCCATGTGTGTCCTGAAAGGCTCCCTGTGCTTTTCGGAACCACATTTTCCCTCCCCTAGGGCCCTTGGGGTAGGGCCGAGTAGGGGTAGAAAAATGGACTCCAACGGCAGATAAGGTCTTGCCTTCCTGCACACACCTGGTTAAAGTTTCCTTTACTTTGGGCCCAAACAGTGATGAGCCATCGAATGGGGTATTAATAAAGGAAGACTTAAAGGGTTCCACAAAAGAACAGAGATGCATCCAGGCTTGTCTTCAAAGAGCAATGCCCGAACTAGCAGCTCTACTCGAACCATCAGCTGCATAGGATATGAGACGCATGGACGAGTTTACCACTGAGTTTAGGGTAGCGAGCTGGATGTTGACTTTGTCTGCCACCCCTGCAGCTACCGTACCCTGGAGAGCATCTCCTAGCTCTTTTAGGAGATCTCTTTGTAGTCTCATAAAGTGGGTTAAGTAGTTCAGTGATCACAGAGAAAACGTCGCTGAACTAAACATGCGCTTCCCATATCTATCCATGACCCTAGACTCTCTGTTAGGAGGATGGATAGATGTGGATGTCTCAGACACTTCCCTTTTTGGTGGCTGCAGCTACTACCATGGCATCAACAGGCAATCCCTTTGCCAAAAATGGCTTGTACACTGGGGCAGACATGAATTTATTGGGCTTACGAGGAACAGGTTCCATGGCCTCCGGTGACTCCCACACCTTATGAGAAATCAGTTCCATGGGCTAGTCGTAAGGCGGAGACACCCAAGAAGTGGAAGGTTGAGACCCAAAAGCCTTCAAGAGCATGGACTCATCCTCAGTAGGGGTCTTGGACTACCAATCGCCCCTCTGACTAAGGATCTCTAGTATCTCTGCAAAGGAGATATCCTCAGAGGGGGATCGAGGGGACCCTTCTGACTCATCTAAGTCTGTGTTAGATGTCAAAGACTCCTGTGGGGAGTCTAAGTGCCTCCTCTTGCACAGTGTCTTCCTGGGCACCTCCTCAGTGGGGGGATCTGGGGAGGTCTCAGAAGAACAGGGGACGACCTGTGGGGGTACTTGAGGCTCGGGGTCTCTATGCTTAGAGGGACTGGTAGATGAAGAAGCAGACACAGGAGCTTGAGGGGAGAGGGAAGGCTGAACAAATGATGATGTTGTCTTTGGAGACAAAACTCTCCTCATAGCATCGAAGGCACCATGGCTCTGACGAGAAGCAGTGGATGTACCCAAGAGTACCGTCTGATCCTCCCACTCCGAAACCCTGGGCTCCAAGCCTGAATTAGGAGCCGAGCTCATCCGAGCCGAAGCCCCAAGAGGAAGAGTTGGCACCGACAAATCGGTTCGACTATCCTCCCCGGACCAGATGGGAGAGTGTCGGCTCCTAGAGTCCTCGGTTGGCGCCGAGAACATCCGAGTAGATGGACCCGATAACACCGGTGCGGGTATCGGCTCCAAGGGTTCGACAACCATCGGTTCAGTTTCCTTCGGCTCTTAGAGTCCAGTACGGCTCTGAAGAGGAGTAGACAAATCCAGTTCCATGGTCTTCGGCACTGACAACAATTTGGCAAGTCCTGGTGCCTGTAAAAGCTTCTGCACTAGCCGATCTATGTCCAAATCTGAAAGGCTGACTGAGGACTTAGCTGAATGCACCGAAGGTACTGACTGGAGCAGAGGAGAAGAAGGAACTTCAGAGACTGGCCCCAATACAGAGAGCTGGCTCAGAATCAAAGGTGCACTCGGTTCCAAGGTCTGTGGAACCAATGACCCTCCTTCTGAAATTTTTGTCTTTTTTGTCACTTTGTCTGAAGATTTGGATTTTGAGGATTTGGAGGACGTGCTAGTACCCTCATGGCTACTCAACACCTCAGAAAAAGATTGCTGTAGCAATCCCCTGTCTATTAGCTTCCTCCTTCTCTCCAAGAGGACTCTTGAAGAAAAGGAATGGCAAATGCTGCAAGTATCTTGGAGGTGTTTAGCCCCTAGACAGTATACACATTGATGTGTCCATCAGTGACAGACATTTTCTGCCCACAATCTGGGCATATTTTGAATCCCGATTTTGGATGGGATTTCTCCTTTTCATCTGACATAGTTAAATAAAACAAAACAGTAAACTGCAAAAAGTAAGACAGTAAAGTCCTTACTCACTTGTAAAGACCCACAAAACAACTAAGCCCAATCTGGGCACTATCTATAACAATATAATTATAGATTACAAATATATGGCTAAAGAGGCTCACAGAGAAAAAACCCTGACTATTAGAAAGACTATTAAGAGTAAATAGGGCTAAAGGCCCACACAAACCAAGAAGCCAACAGGGCACTAACTATTTAAAACTATAGATTATATTATGTAATGACCTAATACTAACACACAACTATCTTAGAAACAAAAAGGAAAGTTTTTTTTATAAAACTTGTTGTTATTTTCCCACAAATGGTCCGAGCTAGCTGGATCACCGAGATCTCTCTTGCCGCGACAAACTAGATCTGAGGTAATTCCAGCAGTGCATTGTGGGATAAGGGGCTTGGTCTCGAGCTACTGGCAAACCTTGAGCTTTGCTATAGGCTGTGTCGTTGCCGAGGATCGGCTCTGAACCCATCAGTGAGAATAAACGGCGAGATTTAACAACTTCACATTAAATGTTAGATGTATATGTGCATGGGATTGTGTGTATGCCTATGAATCTACAGTCATTTAATTATGTAGGCAATTATAAACATAAGGGTTTTGGGTATTTCTGTTAAAAAATAAAACAACCAAAATAGATATTAGATGTGTGTTTATGAGTGTGTTTGTGCATAACATGTAAGTGAGTGTGTATATGTTTGTGTGCATGTTGGGGGGCCAGCTTACTGTGTTAACATCTCCCAGTAATAATATTGTCTAAGCTTTAGCCTAACATTATATATTGCTAATGCACAACTATCAGCTTCTTAAGCCTCATTCTTTGCACCAGCTACACATTTTCTAACTACCACTGCTGTACATTGTTTCTCATAGCCAGTTTTGATCTAGAAACTTTTCAACATGAGCCAAACAGGTTCAAACCTACTGCAGGATTTTGGTGACTCTATTGGACTATATAACTAATTTCGGTTTGCTTCTGCAACATGTATCCTTTTGACAGGAAAACCTACGGTCTTCTGTTTAAAAATAAATAAAATGAAAAAAACACCAAGTATTTTCAGATCATAGATTGCAACATAGCTCAAAACTAAGCAATTTGTTGATAGACAGTAAGGTTAAAAACTCAGAGAATCCTCCAGACCTGTGTCTTATTAAATAGCTAGTACAAGTTAAATACATAATTTTCCCACAGTGTCCTTTTCGCCCTACAACATGGATTCTCTATTATCAGTGTTAACAAACGTAACATAGCAGCTTCTCCCTTTTTGTGGTATTTCTTGGTGATATGTTCACCTTAGTGTGCATCATGTTATGTCTACATAAAATCTTAGGTTATTTTCTTTAGGAATATGTGTCACTCATTCCTGTATAATACTACTACTTACATTCCAAACTTTTGGCCAGAAAAAGCTCACACAGCAAGATGTTTCCAGCCCTTCTTTCCTTCTAGAGGCATAAACCAAGTGAGAGCCTGTGAATGCAGGCTTAATCATACCATTGTTGTTATTAGACAGCAAACAAAATTACTGTTAGTGCAAGTTAATCAGTCATACCTGAGTGTGAAAGCCAGGAAACCTGACACCTTTGGGCAACAGAGTTTACAAGAGCTGTTTCTACTGATAAAATATTCTTGTGCTTTACAAAAACAGCTAACCTAGCCAAGCTCTGTAGCTAAAAATGCTCCATAGTCTCTTTGAAAATGGTGAAAAAAAAAACAAATCAAAAGGAGTGAATGATAAAATGTACAGAGGCTCTTTCTAGACAGTATCAAAGAAAGCAACAAAAATAAATGGACAGAAAAGCTTGAAGGAAGACTGGCAATACAATCTCATATTGTTCTTAGAGTAAATGCATTGCTGAAAGAAGGATGCAGGAAGAAGGAGCCTAAGGTAAAAATAAAATACATGTGTGTGTGTGTGTGTGTGTGTGTGTGTGTGTGTGTGTGTGTGTGTGTGTGTGTGTGTGTGTGTGTGTGTGTCTGTGTGTGTATATATATCACATCAATATGGCAGACCCCCATAATGACACTGGAGTAGAGAAAATTATAAAATAATACCAACCACTTTAAGTGAACCAGGGACATTAGTACAACGCAGTTTAAAGTGTGTGTGTGTGTGTATGTGTGTGTGTGTGTGTGTGTGTGTGTGTGTGTGTGTGTGTGTGTGTGTGTGTGTGTGTGTGTGTGCGCATGTATATATATCACATCAATATGGCAGACCCATAATGACACTGGAGTAGAGACAATTATAAAATAATACCAACCACTTTAAGTGAACCAGGGACATTAGTACAACGCAGTTTAAAATGTGTGTGCGTGTGTGTGTGTGTGTGTGTGTGTGTGTGTGTGTGTGTGTGTGTGTGTGTGTGTGTGTGTGTGTGTGTGTGTGTGTGTGTGTGTGTGTGTTAGGGTTATCACCTGTCCCTCTTTGTGAGGGACGGTCCCTCTCTGGGCAGTTGTGCCCTGTGGAAAAAACTAAAAAAGTGTTAGATTTTAGGACAAAAATATTTCTTATGTTTTCTTTAACAGTAGCATAAAACAGTTATTTTCTATCTTAAACACCTAAATGTTATAAGAAATAGAATAAGCAAGTCAAATTCTACAAACATAAGCAAACTAGTGAAGTTCTGTCCTTTTTACCTGCTATGGTTATGTTTTGTCCTGCAAAATCTTATGCTTCTACAAAAAAGGCCCCACTCAGGGGATATGAAAAAGTGACAGCCCTAGTGTGTGTGTGTGTGTGTGTGGGGGGGGGGTCTATATTGAGAGAGGGGTTTATCACAGTGGGAGAAAATGGCTGACTGCACACAGAGACGATAACTAAATGCAGTGATAAAATGAATGCTCTCCATTCATGGCAAAAATGTGACTTTGAAAAATAAGAGCAGTAGCTGTGCTTTTATTCAGGGTGAGATTTTAAAACTGTTATTTAAATAATGCAGCTACCTGTGAAAATGGAAAATGTGCTTTCTCAGAACAGCGTTCATGCTTTTATTGAGGATAGCATTTTGAAGCAGTTTTACATTTCTATGGGGAAGCTACATGTGAATAAAAAAATGACTGCTCAAAAATGTGAACAGTAGTTGTGCTTTCATTCAGGGTGGGATGCCAAAATTAATATTTCTGTAACTGAGAACTAGTTCTAAATGTGGAACATCTGATGCTAAGAGAACAAGAAGAGCAGGTGTGCTTTTGTACACTGTGGGACTTGGTGTGTCAAAGTTCAGTCCCACAACCTTAATATTTATATAATGGAAGTACCTGGGAATAGAGAACACATTTATGACTCTGAAAAAGTTAGAAAATATCTGTGTTTTCTTTATGGACACTCTTTCAAAATAACTTTAATATTTCTGCAGAGCTTCATTGCATATATCATAAAGGATTAATACAGAATAGTAGAATATACACACACACACATGCACACTCACACACACTTGTGTTTTTTCCAGTGACAGAAATTTTTCCATTCACAAATAATGCCATTATATAAATATTAAGGTTGCATGACTAAAGTCTGACTGCAGAACAGACACATTTCTTAAGTATAGATGCATCTTTCACCACTTCCACTTTCTCCATTTTGTCTTGTGCTACTGCTCACCTCATTTTAATTCACCAAGTTTGGTTACTGTGGAATCTAGAGTATCAGTACCATATGTGAGAGAGAAATGAAAGTGTTTGTGAGATGAAATTGTATATACATATATATATATATATATATATATATATATATATATATATATATATATATATATATATCAACTGCCAATCATTAGCGGACCAGAGTTCTGCTGTGGCGACCCCTAACCGGGAAAAGCTGAAAGACACAAACATATATATATATATATATATATATATATATATATATATATATACATTGACCTTCATTCTCTCTCTCTCATTAATTTATTAATATCTGCTCCACACATTTATACCTGTTCCCTAAATTCCAGTCCTTTGCACTTTGATCATTCTTTCTTTGACACACTGTCTCCTTGTTTATTTGCTAAACTTCATACTCCAGTCTTCAGACTATATATTTTGTTCACTCATAGCTCTTTTTTCCCTTTTTTGAAACATGCTTTGCTGCTAAACTTTGTTGCTTTGTTGATTCCTTTGAAGTATTTGAAAGGGGAAGAAATGGCTTTGATAACCTAGCAACTTGGACAAAAAAGCAGTAATGATATTCAAAGCTAGGAAAAAAATACTGTGTAGATGAAAAATGCATGATAATTAATTACAAGGGTTAAATGGACCAGAAATTAGAACCACAAAATACAAAGAAGATTTATTAATGATGATTAAAAGAGAATGTGCTTGCTGGGTCATTGTACAAGGTGATATGGTGATTTTTAATGAATAAACAAAGTCTGCAACTGAAAAGCATTTTATCTTTCTATTGCATTCATGTACGTTAAGGGTAGTTGCTAAGGTAATATACAGTTTGTACTGATTTATTTATCCAGCAGATAAGAATGGTATAAATCCATTGACTAAAATAAGATGTAATGCTGCCTCATGACACACATAGTGGTCAGCAACAGAAGACAGGTCATTCAGCTGTCTCTGATGCTGAGGAATGCTCTTGGACAGGGTGTGTCCATCTCCCCATTTGTAATGCATCTGTATCTGTATTTGTATCAGAAGGTTCTGGCAGGATGTTTACAACTTCCAAGCTAGAAAGCTGGGAAGTATTGATTTTACAAGATGTTTCACTATGTGGAAACAGTAAGTTGGCACATATTAGAATTTCTCTTTGCAACCATCCTCAAGGATGCATAGGACTTTGGAGTTGCTTTCCAGTCATAAATTAAAATGGTCATAGTTTTGGTTAACTAAATGTATAACACTGATGACGATAAGCATATTAATGTATGTACTGTTCCCTATCTGCTAGGGCAATGTGAGCCCCTGATATCAGCGGCATGCATCAGTTTACCATGAACTAACTTTGTCAAATGATTCAGAAGGTCAGTAGACTTGACTAGGTATAGAAGCAGTGACTGTAGCAGAAAATGTCTTCTCCAAGGAAAAGGCCAAATAATTAACCAGCAGCTATAATGTTTGAGGGAAGTTGGAGAGCACATGTAGTAAGATATATAATTCATTTCCTGATATGGAGGGAGATAGCTGTCATCATTTCTGTATGATGTGTCAAGGTACAGCCATACTGCTCATAACTGGAGGGCCAGGCAACTGTTTTGTAGTACAGCTAGTGTGATTAGCTGGCAAAGTACCCTAATGTTTTAATGAGAGTATGAGAGGAGCCAGTGAGGGAGATGCAATATAGCAAGGGGTCAGAAAATAGATATTCCAGGTTAAAGCACTACAAAATGTTGAAAGGAGAGAAGGACTTATAATGCTAAGCAACCCATCACATTGCAACATGGTTAAATTGGCAATACGAAAGTACTGTAAACATTTTTACCCCCCCCCTCACCTCACGCACCTTGACTGTCTAGCAGACCACTACTTTATTGTACCATTTGTTTGTTTCATCCAATATGTATTAAAACACACACACACACACACACACACACACACACACACACACACACACACACACACACACACACACACACACACACACACACACACACACACACACACACACACACATCTTACATATCCCATAGAGGGTTCCTCCTTCTAGCATGATTAATGTTTCAATGACCTCATGTACTGATCGTATATAGGATTGTATGACTTCTGTACTTTTGCCTTTTCTTCTGTCCATCATTTGGCTTCTGTTAAATAAATGTAGGATTAAAGCTATCCAACTGCTTTTGTCAAATGATGTAGAAGGTAGGCAAGGTACAGATGACAGTTCTTATATGCTGATGATTCATTTTATCTGTGTGTGCTATAGGTGCTGCATCAGAGGGATGACGCAGGAATGGTGAAAAACCTAATGCAGAATCCTGCTATCCTCTGTAGCATAAAACATAATTCTGAAACACTACTGCCACAAAATATAAAATTACAATCAGCCAGAAAACAGTGTATGAATGCTTTGCCTACAAAATCTTAATATGTGCCTAACTAAGGTAACACTAACACTACTAAGGGAAGCTTTCAGCTTAAGTACACTCCAGTTTTTAATCTCTCCTATGCCACTGATCCCCCAAATTACACATTAACCAAGCTTGGTGCATTAACAAAAACAGCAAAACTAATAAGCAATGGTAAAGGTAAAACTGAGAATGTGGAATGCAACCTGAGCAGTACATCCATAATGTAAAAGAAATATGTTTTTTCTATACTCACAATGGTATGTTGACCCCTATTTGGATGATGAGAACAAATAAACAAACAAACAAAAGGAAGTGGCCACCTATCCATTTCAGGATATACTGTTTTTCTTATTTTATTTATTTTTAACTAAGTAAACCTACTAGGTACCCAAGATTTGTTTCAAGATTGAACCAGGACTGCTCTCTTCTTAAGTAATTTGCTCAGTCACATACCAGCCAAATTCAGACTGAGGTACTCAAACCCCAGAACTACAGCTTCAAACTTAGTAACAGCTCATAGTCATATTTCCTTACTTTAACTGCCAAACTGCTTAATGAAAGACCTGGAAAGGCTGAATGTAGAGTGGATTGTAAGCTTGGGTGATGTGTACCGGAATATAAATGAAGATTGTGCTAATACTGCTCTAGCCTGTGATCTGTTTGAGTTGAAAATAGTTCTATAGGAAGAGAAAGCAACATATGCACTCTTCACTACACACTCGCTCTCATGCTCTCGTCTGAGTCACATCTGACACCTAGAGTGAGTCACTACCTGCACTTAAAATACGACTGATGGATCTAGAGCAGTTTGACAGTCATCAGTATTGCATAAAAATGTTGAAATGCCACAACATACCAGGACTCATTGAGAGCAAATGCATATATCAAAATGTCCTGGCAAAGGGAATCAGTTTAACTAAAGTGGTTTCTGTGGAAAATGCAACAAATAGAGTAATTTAGCAAAATATGACTTATATGATTTGTTTCACTGATTAGACTATCATTGAGAACCACGTTCCACAGCAATATAACATATCCCAAAGTGCTACAACATTGGACATATATAGCTAATAAGAGTGGATAAGTCCTCTCCTCATGGGAAGGTTGAAGTCTTCCTCTGCCTTCAGAAAGTATTTAGTTAGACACAGATTTGCAAACCAAACAGGGTGAAATATTTTTCAGTCATATGTAGGGATCCATTTCCTTGCTAGACTGTCAGTGCTTTGTTTGGGGTGTGGAGGGGCAATGGATGCTATCTGTGTTTCACAAAAACACTATATCATCTTCCTTCTAAGAGTCATGTCAATAAACAGAGTGAATTATAGAAGAAAAGCCCAGCTGAGAAATCAGTTTTGTGACAAAGAACAGACAGTGTAGGTGCTAGGTGTTTAATTTCAAGGGAGGAAGGAGGGTAACCAACAACAACTCACAGGGGTGAAGCTTTTATTAAGCCTTCTGCATTTTTTTAATCTTATTTTTGTGTATTAGGATGCACAAACACAGTAAATGTTCAGTATTAAAAGATAATTGACGATTTAAATAAAAACAGATCTAAAAAAGAAAGAGTATAGCAAAAACATATACATAAATGTTAAATAAATTAATAAAGAACAATGACTTGAGCTAGATTAAACAGACTTTCCTGATTAGAAGACTCTTTGCAAAATTCTAGAAGGAGGGTTTAGAGCTGCACACCCAAATTAGGGAAGGTAACTGATCCCAAAGAACTTGAAAAAGTTTAGTCTAAGTTAATCTAATTGAAGTTTCTAAATGGGTTCTTTGAAATGAGGGATATAGCCATAGCATATGACACCAGCAGCTATTTCAGATAAGTAGTATCCAAACTAAAAATGAACCAGAAGGTAAGAATAAGAACATAAAGTGATCTGGTGGAAACTTAGCAGTCAGTGCAAGTCCCCCAGCAAAGGTCTTATATGACACGACCAGGAAGCCCTGGCCAGAGTGGTGCTGAATGAACTTATTCTCGTATTGCCAGATCTCCATTTGACAGCCCAAGGGTTCCATGTTGGAATAGGATTCCATATCCAGGTTACATTCTTAATATGAAAATAAGATGTCTTGACAACAGCTGATACCTAGTCTCTCATTGTGAGTCTGTCATCACACCAGAATCTTGAACCTGTGTACAAAAATTTTGGTCTATTCTCCCCGCACACAAACAGTAAGGGAGAAAAGAGAGGAAAAGGTGATGGACAGATGGTGGCATGAACCAGTATCAACTCAGTCTCCACTCAATTGAGTTTGTCTGCTATCAGATATAAACTGAAGGGCAGACTTCAAGCACTCTTCAAAAGAGGTAAAATCAGGTGCAGACTCATAAGTAAAGGAGAGGTAGAGCTGAGTGTCATCAGCATAATATTGATAATAAATACACTATACCTTACATGAGCAACCTTAATGTCAGTATATATGCAATCAACTACAAAGTGCTAAGATCAATGATACCCCAACTCCAGCAGTTAACTGTTAGAGGAATTAAAATCCAAAAACTAACCAATGTAAGCAGCATGAAATAGGAGTCAAATCATTCAAGAATGGTGCCAGAAAAAGTACAGAATGCTCTTGTGTAACATCTCTATTAGTGATAGACTTGGAGAAAGAGGATGAAGGGCCCAGTGTCCCTTTTGTGTGTGGCAATGAGTTCTGACATTGTGGAGACATTTAGAAGGGATAAAAATGAGAGATTTCATTAAAATGAAAAAAATAGTGGGAAGTGGGAAACCTGAGAATCACTGGGAAAAGGTGCAGATTCATACACTAAGGATAAGAGAATGAAGGTTTATATGAGTGGTGATATGGATTGCTGCAAACAAGAAAAGGATGTAATGCTGCATGACCTGTTACCATGGCCACTGTGGTGAGGAAGATATGAGCTTCATCCAGAATGACAATCATAGGTAACAGAAAAGTAGTTATGTAATGCACCATGGCTGGGGAGGGAATAGGTTACTTGGATGTATGGAAAATATATTACAAAATGAAAACAGAATGTCACAATTTCATTGCACAAGTGATTGCTGAAGCTTTGCTTGACATAGTGTGTCTACTTTTGGATACAAATTAAGTAAGTTAATAAAAAAGCAGAAGGATAGAGACAGCTCCAAAGAAAGCACAATGATCGTTAAGGACTTAAGTCAAAAGTTACACTTTTAAGCAGATAACACATCATGTTTATCATTTCTTAACTAGGATGGCAGGTCCATTGACAACATTCAGCCATGTCATAGGCCACAAAGGCAATGATGAATACCGTATATTTCTTTTTCAATCATCTTACCATGTATACCTAGTATAAATAATGAATTGCTAAAACAGAAACCTTCATATATATTAGTTGCATGCCTAAAATATTGGATTGTGCCACCTTGCAGAAAATGTACTTGGATTGGCTTTTCAGTAGAAAATTAAGGAAATCACTTTCTGATGAAAATCACTGGCAAAATGTCAGTGCACTGAAAATGACCAAATTCAGGGTATTTATCCCCCACTATTTGTGTAGCCTGTTTTGATGCCTTTCTGAACTTTGGAGGCAGGTTATGTTTCTCGAAGAAAGTTATAGTTATTCAGCCAAATTACGTTTTAGACAAATGTCCTATGTCAAAGTCATTCATAGTGACTGTGTATTCAGTTGTCTGTAATGTTACCATAAAGGGATATGATGAGGGATAATGGGACAGCATGACATGGGGTTAGGTGCTAGCCATGTTAACAGTTATGTGAGGAATAAACTCTTGGTTGTTATGGTTTTACAGTGATTGGCCAGTACTGCCAGGGACTGGAAACCTCCGGGAATAACTCTGTGCCCACATGCTGGTGTGGCATATTTTCAACTGGATGGAAACACAGAAAACAAGTAGAATACATGATATAACAGGATACACCACACCCTAAAGACTTCAAAACACATGGCCACAGGGTGCACACAAGACCAGAGCATACTTTGGGGACACCAGCAACAAAGAATCCAGTGACACATCCAGAGGATGAGCTCTACAGTGAAGGTATACACCTCTTTATAACAGAATAGGTAGCTTTCTATGAGAAGCAATGTGGGCAAATTAATTATGCATGATGACTTGCTAGTATACAAACAATGTTCCAAGAAAGCTGATTTTGGCAGTCCTATAATGGTTTAAAGTCCTAACAACATTAGTAGAATTAATGCTGGCTATGTACAAGGACCCAGTGACACAAGTGCAAACAATCTTCAGACTCACAGAGGGGTTCACAATGGGACTGGGTGTACATCATGATTTAATTCTGAGTCCTCTGCTGTTCATACTGCTGATATACTACATTGGCAGACAGGTCAGTGAGGAAAGATCAACAAAGCTTCTGTATGCAGGCGATATGTTTTTTACAAGCAGGCTCTGAACAAGAACTTCAGCAGATGATAGGGGAATGGAAGGCAAATGTGAAGGCACACAGGATGAAGTTAAGTACAGATAACAAGGTGTAATGGCGACAAATGGAGGAAATCAGTTGAAGCTGTGAATTGAAAAGAGAAAATGGTGGAAATAGGTTAGCAGTTTCAAGCATCTAGGAAGGGTGGTTGAGGAGAAAGGAAGTCTGAATGAGGAGGTCAAAGCTAGAATCAGAGAAGCTGCAGCCAAATGGCGCAGAGTGTCAGGTGTGGTATTTGACAGGAGAATGCCAAAGAAGTTGAAAAGTAAGGTGCACAAAACTGTGTTGCAACCAGCACTACTCTATGGCACAGAAACCTGGGATAGTGAAGGCAGAGCAGATGAGGAAGCTAGAGGTTATGGGGATGAAATGTCTGAGAAAGGTGGTAGGATGCGCACTGTGGGACAGATAAAGAAATGAGGACATAAGAACAGGTACCCAAATAGCTCCAGATGAAGAGATAGTCAAAGAAACCAGATTACAGTGGTTCGGGCACAAGTATAGGGAAGCAGAAGACAATATGGTGAAGATTTGGGACAGACAGGAAGAAGGCAAGAGAAAATGACGGCATCCAACCAAGAGATAGATTGATTGTATGAGAGAAGACCTGCAACAGTCAAGCATGGCTGTTGAAGAAGGTAGGAGAGTGCATTGAATCAAGACAAATGAGGACAGCTGACACAACACCCAGACCCCATATAGAACATGGGAAAAAAGGGTTTATAGTGATAATGATGAGGATGATGATGATGACTGTATACAAACAGAAGACTTTTAAGCACTAGCTCATTACATAGGCCTGGGGATACTGCAGACTAGGGGGTGGGGCAGCATTAAAATATACATTCTCCTACAGATGGAAGGAGTGCAGTCAGATGTATCCATATGAATAGCCTGCTGCCAGTGTAAATGCAGAAAGACAGAATACTGACCATTGGACTAGCAGATCAGTTACTGATACTGCCACAGGATACAAATACGTGTTTACCTGTGTAGAAAGAAAAGTCAGTTCTTGCAACTTCAAAAGGGTCAGGAGCGTGGAATTTGGATCTCTGCATCAAAAAAATGGGTGGCCATTCAAAATGGGGCAACCTCATTTCTCCTAAGGTGAAAGAACGTCAGACTTAATTATAATATTACAGGAGTACTAGTGGGTAAAACCTCACAGTTAGTTGTAATATAAAGTATGTAGGGGGATCAGGTAGATAAAAGTTCTGTGCAAATTCTTCTGCCACCATAGTCTTTGTCAGCACTCTTAAGCATAGGAATATTTACCAATAGCAATATCTGTTTGATAAGCATACCAGGGCAGCTGCTGAATATTTTAAGAGATGCATCATAAGCAGCACATGAGTACTTTCTGAAACTTCCCTCATTTGAAAAGATATACTTTGCATTTTTGCCTTTTGCCCAAGATCAATTGTATTATAGGTTCATAGGTGTTTACTAGGCTAATGACCACAAGGGCCTTTTTAAGCCTAGCCATGCATCCCAAATCTCTGACAAGTTCTGACACCCTTGATAAGTGTAAGCATGGGCCTGGGAGATGAGCCATTTACAGGTTATCTGTGCCCATTAGACACATAGGTGCCAAACCAAGGATCAATTTCCGGTTTCCCATCCAATTGTCCAAGTTGCACTTGAATTGGGTTAGGGAGGAATTCTGCTTCACATGGATGGGGAGCCTTTTCCATAGATGAAGTAGTCTCTGGGATACATACCTATCTCTCCAGCAGGTCCTATTTATATCACAGGCAAGGTTTAAGTTTTTAGAACATGTAATTCTGGTGCTTTTTGTTTTGTGGATATGCAGCAGGTCCATCAGCAGGTCCATCAGAGTGAGGTCTGAAAATGCCCTGTATGCCATGCATAGAGCTCCCCTCAAAAGCCTGTAGGAGACAGAATACAGGGAGAGGGCCTTGAGGCAGTCTGCATAGGACATTTTATTTATACCCTGTATTCTTTTAGTGAGGAGCCTCTGTGGACGTTCCAGTCATTGGATATGCCTAGTTAGGTACATACCAAAGGGGGTATTGTACTCAGTGATAGGTCTGATGAATGCCAAATACAGTGAAACAATGACTTCCTTGGACTTAGATGCCATACCTTTGTTTATAAGTTGCGCAACATAGAATGATTTCCTCACCACTGTAGACATGTGATGATCAAAGGCCAGATTGCGATCTATGTATCTCCCTAAGTCCCTGACAACTGGGTCAACTCTAAGGGGTGTGTTGTCAATATTATAGCTGCGAGGGATGGATGACTTCCCAAAGGATACTATTATGCATTTCTTGGCATTTAGTTTTAGTCCATGGCCCTGACACCAATTGTTTGTCTGTGTCAACTGCTCCTGGAGACCATTTGTGTCAGTGTGAGATTCAATGATAGCTCCTAATAATCTGCAAATTTAGACAGCCAGAGACCACTGACATTGGCCTTGGCTTCTGAGAAGTAAATGCCAAAAAGGAGTGGTCCAAGGACTGATCCCTAAGGGACTCCACTTATGACTGGCCCCTTTGTAGAGGTGGACTCCCCAGTTCTAATTTCCTGGGTCCTGTCTATGAGCCAGTTGGCTAACTACTGGATTTGTACCTAACCTCCTGAGTTTGTCAACATTGTCCAAGTGGGGTAATGCTTCAAATGCCTTGGCCAGGTCAAAGTAGGCAGTGTGAATGATTTTGCCTCATCCATTGCTTTGGTGACCTTCTCAAAGATGACCACCAGGTTGAGTAGGAATGATCTGCCCTTGATGAAACCAAACTGCGTTGAGTCCAGTGTCTGGAGGTTTACTATATCTCTGTTGATCATCTACATGATAATTCATTCCATAGCTTTACATATAAGACTAGTGAGATGTATGGGTCTGTAGTTTCCAGGGTCTGTATATGGCCCACCTTTATGCAGAGGGATGACTTTGTCTTTCTCTATTCATGAGGCATGAAGCCTCTTTGGAGGCTACAGTTAAATAGTAATTCCAGAGGCCCTGATAGGTCATATTTCATTCTATTTAGAAGGCATCCTGATATATTGTTTGGGGCCATTGATGCAGTGTTCTTGGTCTTGGCGTGAGCATTAAGGACCTGTTCCCTAGTGATAGTAGGGGGAGTTATATTTGATGATATTTCCTAAGAGAAAGTTGAGGGGGAGAGAAAGTTAAAGTCGGAGCTGAATTTATCAGCTAGGAGGTTTTCTATATCTTCTGGCTCAGTATCGGTGGCTCCATTTACAATTAGCTCTGCACACAACTGTGTATTGCCCTTGAGGCTGCAGGCATAGCTAAATAATTCTTTGTGGTTGTCCTTGGCCTGGGAGGCCAAACTTACCTCAGATTAGGCTTTGGTAGACTTTATTTGTCCTTTGATTTGTTTGTTTAGTTTGATGAGAGTGCTTTTATCCTGGTGGGTACTGCACCTCCTAATTTTTTCCATGATTTTCTTCCTCCTGTTATACAGTCGGCTGATTTTGTGATTCCACCAGAGTGACTTGTTTTTTGTGTTAGTTCTGTACTTCTTCTTGGTGGGTACAGCTGCCTCTATGCAGCTATTAACATGCTTGTACAGGGTTTCTGTTCTCAGGATTTATGGGGCTTGAAATTTTGCTAGGTTCAAACTTAATAGCAGGAGGTTAGCCTTATAATAGTTCCTGAATAGTTCACGTTTAGCTGAGGATCCAGATTTTATTTTTACTTCAAAGTATTTTCCCGTCATACTTCCATTTCCCATTTCAGTCACTGTAAATGCTTAAAACACTACAGTAAATGACAGACATCATTTACTGTTTACAGTATACTGCTTATTTATTTGCTGTTTACTAACAAGGAAAAGTCTCACTGAGGAGTACCCATTTACTGGAGAAGCCCATGGAAAAAACTTGCAGTAGTACATTCATTCAGACTATGTTAACATGCATTCTCTGAAGCATATGAAGTCTGACACTCAAATGTCGTCATTATTCAGTGACTTCAGTTCTCAATGATTTGCTAGAAGACCACACGTTTTATAATGAAAAGCCAAAAATATGGACATTTTTAGAAATTCACAATATTTGAGAGGCTTGTTAACATGCCAAATGCTTTGTTGAAGTTTGATCACTGTAAAATAGCCATGGTCATTAATTCTGAACAGATTCTCTCTTGCCCTGACCCTAAACTTGGAGGGCGAATCCTGTAAGAAAGATTAATATCCACACCAATAATTTTAGTAATTATGCAGCTTATGTCATGGCTGGAATATAGCACTAAACCTCTTAAAGTTAAAATCTTGACTCTTCTGGTGTGGCTGTCATTAAAGGTGTAGGATTGCTGCTCTGCCTGCCTGATCTAAAGGAAAGGTGAAAAAGAAAGAGTTTGGAAATTGTAATGAATCCTCATAGCCTTAAAAAGATGTTAGGCCAAGTTCCTTTTTTGCCAAAAGATAAAAAGAAGCCAAGCAGAAAAGCAAAAAAACTAAGGGGGGGGGGGGCATGTTTGTTAACCAGCAACTTGAAATATCTCATGTCATGGTCACATGAAAGCATGATCATAATGGGGAAACAAAATTATATTAGTGGCAATTTATATAGAGCCCAGAGAAAATTAAAGCAGTGTTTCAAGCACTATGTTACTGAATCATTTAAAAGAGCTCAAGTAAAAGACGATACTATAAATGAACACTCAGATGCAATTCAGTTGTTAACTGACAAGAACGAAGAATGTAAACTCAGAATTATGGCCTTATAAGCAAAAAGTAAATGATGTGGAGGAAGCTCTGATGGATCAAGAAGACAGGGTTAGGAGGAAAATTTTGTGTTTCTTTGGAATAATGGAAGTTATAGAAAGTAGGGGCTGTTCTGGGTATATGAAACAGTTGTTTTCCACATGGACACAGATCCTGAAGGAACAGATTAAACTTGAGAGAGCCCAAAAAATGGCATGGGTATTGGTTAGGAACAGTGCAAGAGCTCAGTGACAAGTTTTAATTAGATTTGAATCTTTTGGACAGAAAGAGCATATCCTGTTACTGTTCTGGAAATCTGGACCCAAATGGGTGTATGAAGATGCACAGGTACTCATGGATCAAGACTTCTTGGCAGTCACAAGGAGAAGACCAAGCATATTCATCCTGGTACGAAGGTGATGCAAAACCAAGGGCATCAGATTTAAGCGAACATAGTGAGCCAGCTTAAAGTTTATGCATCTATGGTGGAGTAAACATTTTTGCTGATCTAGAGAAAGAGGTGAGGGTACTGGAGACTGGACCATAGTAGAACAAAGTGAGTCTGCAATCAATGGGTGAAAGTGAAACATGAGAAGACTTCAGAGATGAACAGCAAATGCCTAAGTCAGTAAAGCTAGGATCCTGAGCTGTCTTAGTATTTTTCAAAAAGTGCTAGGCATTGAAAGAGCAGGTGAAGCTTGTCCAGAAACTAAAACAAGAAAAGAAACATGGAAACAGTGGCTTTGACTGAGATTGCAGGCTCTACACTCTTGTATCTGGTAAGAAATCGTGGGACACAATGAATAGTAAGTAATATAAAAAAAAAAAAAGACTGTGGACTTATATAAGATCATTAAAACAACTGTGCCAATATGACTGAACAGTAGAGTGAAGATGAGAAGGCTTGGGTGGACTACTATGTTAAAAAGGTAGACTATTATGTTATCTGTGTTCAGATGGGAAGAGAGAGATGAACCAGTTGGCTCAAAGACTGGACCCCAGAAAGGTAGGATTGGAGATACCACCTCCACAAAGAGGCTGCTCCTTTGTGCTGAGGCTGCTCCTCTTTGGCATCTACTTTTTTTGGAAGTCAAGGGCAATGTCAAGGGTCTCTGGCTTACTAGGTTTGCAGATGATTACAAGCTAAGAGCAATCATAGACCCCCCCCCCAAGATGCTAGCATCTTACAGGAAGGTCTAACACAGACAAATGACTGGTGCCAAAGCTATGGTTTAAAACTCAATGTCAAGAAATGCATAGTAGTACCATTAGGGAAGCTTGCCACCCAGGGGAAACAACCTTATTGATAATGCATCCCTAAAGGTAGACACAGTAATCAGGGATTTGGGAACGTATGTAGATATTAACCTGCAGAAAATCATTCTATCTCACTCAACATAAGTAAGGGCATGGCATCTATGTCATCTTGTCACTGTAATCAATCCTCTTCAGACTCATCATTGAGTATAACGCCCCCTTTTTTAAGTACCTCACCAGGCACATACAATAACTGGAAAGCCCACAGAGATTCCTCACAAAAAGAATACAGGGCATAAACACAATATCCTATTCAGATCACCTCAAAGCCCTATTACTCTGTTTCCTACAGAATGTTGAGAGGCGATTTATACCCAGCATACAAGGCATTCTTGTTTCCTGCTCTGATGGAACTTTTGCATATCCACAAAATGAACAGCACTAGAACTATTAAATCTAAGGATTTAAATGTTGCTTACAACTTACAAAGGGCATGTTGGAGGAAAATGTAAATGTCTCAGAGAACCCCATTTTGTGAAATAGGTTTCCTATTCATGTGAAGACTAGGCCATCCGTAACCTATTCAAGCGCAACCTGGACCAATGCTTGGAAAACCAAAAATTCACTCTTGATCAGACGCCTACATATCAAATGTACAGAAGTAGCCATTAAATCATGTCCTAACAAAAATTCCTTAAAATAACCTCTAAGGCACTGTGACGGCCTCTCTCTACCCCAGGCCAGTAATCAAGGAGCCCCAATCCTCACCGCTGACACCTGTGAGAGGCGGTCACTAAAAACAGGAATGGATTTATGCAGTATTTCAAATGCAGCTCTCTGCATCAAGCACAATTTCCCTCAAGAGCACACATGCAGCCTGCTCCAGACTTGGGACTGGACTCTCTGTTTCTTCAGATCCCACCTTGGAGCACTGTGTTCCAGTTCACATGCACTTGAATATCTGATTTTTCACACACACACACACACACACACACACACACATACACACACACACACACACACACACACACACACACACACACACACACACACACACACACACACACACACACACACACACACATGCACACACACACAGATCTGGGAAAGGCTGGCACAGATTCACCAACTGTGTCCCCTCTCTCCAGACTACAAGGTAGATTGCTGGCACCAGACAAATACTCTAAGGCTCTTACAAACGTTAACCAATTATATTGTATCAACTCAATACTGACATAAATGGTAGAGTGTAACCAAAGCAGCCAGTCTTTTCAGAGTGGCCAAGGCATCACTAAAATAAACACAGTTACTCTCAAGACATTAAAAGTATTCTGTAAAAGGGAAGCCACAATGAAAGGTATAAAATATTTAATAATAAATAATAAAATAGAAAACATGAGAATACTAAATATCAAAGTACAATAAACATCAGAGTTTCAATCACAGGAGAAATAAAAATAACATAGTTGGACAGATTCAAACAGAATCAGAAAAACAATACTAAACTAACCTCACTGTATTTCCTGACTGTCTAAAGAATAACTGTTTTCTAGCTAACTTAAATAATACAGCAAGTTAAGACAGGATGCTGAGATGCTTACTTCCACTAGGCAAGGTGATGAGCTTCCATTTACTGGACTGAACTGAACTAACTCAATCAGCTAACTGTGATAACAATCATAGATTTTTATATCAGGTTCCAAAGAAAACAAAACTAAACAAGCTGCTGTGTGAGTTCCATGCTGTCAGTGCTGGTTATAGAATGACATCACATTTGATAATCTGACTCTAGTACAGTACACACTCCAAGCTTTTCTAAGACCTGTTACAGTATTTGAAAATTGTAGCACAATTTCAAAAACTTCTACTCTTCCCTTCCAGAATTCTTTGTTTAAACATATACATGGAATCAGTTATAATAAAACTTTTGATACATTTTAACACAAGCATCTGTACAAGTCACTCTGATAGTCAAGTGACACAAAATTATTTAAAAAACTTCAGCTAACCATCCTGGCATATGTTACACATGCACTGCTCTATACTCTGTGGCACAGATGGCAGTACCTCACATCGTCACCCCCCCCCCCTTTGAAGACTCAAGCTAGTTTTTCAACTGTCCCTGGAAAAATATTGTTTGGGAAAAATGGGTCTGTCTCTGAACACATTTACCTATACCCTGTCTTGAGAGTCCATCTGCATTGGCATTGCTATAATCTGGACTGGCTAATACAGGGTGTCCTCCCAAAACCCCTTTAAGCTTTTGGAATGCCTGCTTGCAGGCTGGGGTCCACACTACCCTATCTGGCCTGTTTTTCCTTGTCAGATCTGTGAGGGGAGCAGCTATTGTACTATAAATAGGAATGGACTTTCTAAAGGACACTGCTGTGCCCAAGAATGCTCTCACCTGCTTTTTGGTAACAGGGACAGGCCGCACCTGAATAGCTTCCACTTTGTCAGGTTCTGGCCTAATCTTACCCACTCCATACTTTATGTCCCAGATAGGAGACCTCTGCCATACCCAGCTGACATATACTGAGCTTAATGGTTGACTCTACCCTTTGCAGTCTACCCAGAACCTTCTTGACACGCTGAAAGTGCTGTTGCTAGGAATGGCTGTAGATGGTAATATCATCCATGTAAGCAAGGGTATAATCTCCTGTTCCTCCTAGGATACAATCCACCATCCTCTGGAAGGTTGCTGGGGCATTCTTTATCCCAAAGGGGATCTTTATGAACTTCTATAATCTGAAAGGAGTCACAAAGGCTGACCTTTCTCTAGGGATGGGAGTCAAGGGCACCTGCCAATAGTCCTTGGTCAGATCAACAGTGGTCAGATACTTAGCCCCACCCAGCTGCTCTAAGGCTTTGCCTGTCCTAGACACAGGTAAGCATCTGACTCTGTGTGGCTGTTTAGTTTTCTGTAGTCCATATAGAATCTGATGCTGCCATGTTTCTTTGGTACCAGCATCCCTGGGGAGGCCCAGGGACTGCTGGACTCCTGAATTACCCCAATTCCAACATTTCCTGTATCTCCTCCCTCAGAGTCTGTCTGACTCACTCAAGCACCCTATAAGGGACCTGCTTTATAGGCCTTTGGGGTCCTGTATCCACATGGTGCTGCAACAGGTGGGTGCAACCAGGTTTCCCAGTGAACATGCCCCCAAACTCCTGCAACACTGCTCAGATTTCTCGAACCTGGGTAGGTGATATCTGCTCAGATATTGCTACAGCTTTCACAGAGGTGTAATTCCAAGCTTCACTGAGGAGATCATTCACCTGATCCCCCTCAGACTCCTGCTGCCATTCACTACAAATACCTAGCACCAAGGCCTTCCTATCATGGTAAGGCTTTATCATGTTAACATGGTACAATGTGTGCCCCTGCCTCCAGCCTAACAGGTTTACCACATAACTAACATCACCAACCTTCCTTACCCCTTCAAAGGGTCCCTCCCAAGCTGCCTGCAGCTTATTGTGTCTGACAGGAATGAGCAGCATAATCTGTTGCCCCAAAGCATACTCTTGAGCTCAAGCCTTCTTGTCATACCAAACCTGTTTCTGCTGTTGGGCTGCTGCCAGGTTCTCCTGGGCAAAACCCATGAGCTCCCTAAGCCTTGTCCTGAGGTTTAGCACATATGCCACAACAGATCCCTTATGAGATTCACACTCACCCTCCCACTCATAATGAATCAAATCTAAAGGCCCCCTCACCCTATACCCATACAGTAACTCAAAGGGTGAAAAACCTGTGGATTCCTGGGATATCTCTCTACATACAAACAGTAGATGGGGCAAATATTTGTCCCACTGTCTCCTAAACTGGTCTGCAAATTCTTGTAGCATGGTCTTTAGTGTAGAGTTTAATCTCTCCACAAGACCATTAGTCTGGGGATGGTAGGTGTAGTCTTTAGGTGCTTCATCCCACAACACTTCCACAGACAAGTTAGTCAGTATTACTCTCGGGAAACCTACCTTACTGAAAATGTTTAACAAAGCATTTGCCACCTTCTCTGCCACAATGGAGGACAGAGCCACCACCTCAGGGTATCTGGTAGCATAATGTACCACCACCAGGATATACTTATTCCTTGTGGAACTTGGCGTACTCAGAGGCCCACAATATCCATAGCTACCCTCTGAAACGGCTCCCCATCACATGCAAAGGCATCAATGGAGCTTTGATCTTGTCTCCTGCCTTGCCTATCTTTTGGCACTGCTCACGGGTCCTGCAGTACCCTGTTACCTCCCTTGCAATCCCAGGCCAATAAAAATTCTGCATAATACAACTCTTGGTATGCTTTATACCCATATGACCTGCAAAAGGAATGTCATGGACTATGGCTAGAAGTGCCAGACAGTAGGCTTTGGGCACTACCAACTGCTGTATTACCTCACCCTTTAGCCCTCCCTCAGGGGTCCACTCTCTGTACAGTAATCCTTTGTTCCAGTATACAGACTCGCCTTTTCTTTGAGCATCAGGTGCTTCCTTAGCTACCTCCCTCAAGCCTCGTAAGGTAGCTGTCTCAACTATACCTTCATGACCCTTACCAGCTCTCCTTCTATAGGAAGCCTAGTATCTCCTGACAACAGTGCCACCGTGTTAGCCTGGGTACTACCACGTACCTCTGTCCTTGCAGTCATCTTGTCCATGGGAACATCAGTACCTACCAGCAGCTGTGTTTTACTTTCAGGATCACTGCTACTAGGTAGCTCCCTCCCTGAAATAACCCCATCACCAACCCCAGCTTCAGGCATGGGGTCTGTCCGGGTCCCCCCAGGCTGCCAGACCTACCTGCCTGTCTCCAAGCCTGATTGTGTGTGACTGCATATACACAAGGTACTACATTATCAAAATCATTCCCTATTAAGACATCCGCAAAGATATCCTCAAACACACCTACCTGCTTGATCCCTTTTCTACCCTCCCAGTCAAGGTGAACCCTAGCCAAAGGTATTTGGGATAGCATCTTTTCTAAATATCTAACTGGTGTGGACTGCCCAAGCAAGTACAGCTCTTCTTTAACCACTGCAAGCTTCACAATGGTTATATCAGAGGTTGTGTCTGTCGTAGCAGTGGCCAGTCTTCCATCCACTAATTTAGGATACAAACTCCAGTGATAGTTTGGTACCTCTGTTGTCTGCAGACAACTTACCACTGATCGGTGGTTATTCTCACTTACTGGCTCCCTCACCTTTTATTCCCCACCTTGCTGCAGTGGACATTTATATGTTACATGGCCCCTCTGGTTACATTTAAAACATCTAAGCATTGATCCTGGACATGTACCTGACCTAGTGGCTTTTCCTGTTACTGGTAGACTCTTAGGGTGATTTAGGCTGCCCACCATGGGCTCCCTTATATCTATGTGCAGCACTGGGTATCCCTTTCTTATGTAGTGATGCACTGCTTGCCAAGTAGAGATCCCCTTTTCTCTCCAGCTTATCTGCAGAGTTACATTCTCAGTCTGCCAACCAGATTCTCATGTCCACAGGCAAAGTGCTATGGGCTTGTTCCCTCACCACAGGCCTGCCAACCTTTTAAAAGTGGTGACCTGACACCCACTGACCCACCTATGAAAGTAAATGCTTAACTCAGCAATATAATCACATATACTTACATCTGCCTTGTGTCTATGCTCACAAAACATTTTCTGTAAGCTTCACATATTAACTTGAAATAGTCTAGTAAACATTGTTTTACTGTAGCATAGTTTAAGCAATCAGTATCAGACAATTTAGAAACAGCAGTTACAGCTTTACTCTGGAGTATGGGGGTCAGGAACCGTACCCAGAGCCCTTGATCAACATTATACTGCTTATATACTCTTTCAAATATATGAATACAACTGTCAAAGTCATCCCCCTCTGCAATTTTTGGAAGAAATTTACTGCCCTTTATTGCTTCTGGGGTCTGGTTATTCCCTTCCCCTTTACCTCCATGACCCAGATAAAGGGTCACCATTTCTCTGTTATGTTGTCACTGCTTCTCTTTTTCTTCAATCTCCAATTGCCGCGGTCTCTCTTCAGTCTCCAAATGTTTGGCCTCCAGTTCATGCTGATGCTGCTTCTCCTTTTCTTCAGTCAACCAATCCTGCATTCTCTCTTCAGTCTCCAAATATTTGGCCTCCAGTTCATGTTGACACTGCTGCTCCTTTTCTTCAGCTCCAAATGTTTGGCTTCCAGTTCAAATCTAACTCCAGATAGATTTCTATGTCCTCTGAGGAAAAGGTGAACTGTCCTGTTTCTGAAGAATGCACATCCCCAATTCCTCCTGGCCACTGGTCTGTGGTGCAGCTGAGATTAAAGCTGAAACTATTTCCTCTTTAGTCCGCTTAGCACACAACAGTCCTTTGGATTCGCACACTTTCGCCAACTGGTTCTTTGTCAGCTTACCATAATCCTCTGCTGACATCTTTGCCTGCTTTCCCTGACTAAACTAAACTAACAAAAATAAATAAAACTATTGTGAAAATGAAACTCTGAATGTTTACCTTGTGGCTGTTGAAAGAACACACACCTTCAGTGGCAACTGCCCACAGGCTACTGAAGTTCAATTAATATTCCACTGCTCTGACACCAATATGTGACAGCCTCTCTTCATCAAGGACAGTAAGCAAGGAGCCCCAATCCTCACCACTGGCACCAGTGAGAGATGGTCACTAAAAACAAGAATGGATTTGCACAGTATTTGAAATGCAGTTCTCTGCATCTAGCACAGTTTCCCTCAAGAGCACACAGGGAACCTGCTCCAGACATAGGACTGGACTCTCTGTTTCTTCAGATCCCAAACAATACTCACATTGGAGCACTGTGTCCCAGCTCCAAGTATTTAAGACACACACTTGAGTGTCTGGTTTTTCACAGACTCACACACACACACACACACACACACACACACACACACACACACACACACACACACACACACACACACACACACACACCTGGGAAAGGCTGGTACAGATTCACCAGCCATGTCCCCTCTCTCCAGTCTACAAGGTAGATTGCTGCCACCAGTCAAATACTCTAAGGGTCTTACAAAGGGTAACCAATTATACTGTGTCAAATCAATACTAAGATAAATGGTAGAGTGCAACCAAAGCAGCTGGGCATTTTGGAGTGGCCAAGGTGTCACTAAAATAAGCACATATACTCTCAAGATGTTAAAAGTGTTCCTTAAAAGACCAGCCACAATGAAAAATATAAAATATTTAATAATAAACAATAAAACAGAAAACATGAGAATACTAAATATCAAAGTACAATAAACATCAGAGTTTAAATCACAGGAGAAATAAAAATAACTCAGTTGGACAGATTCAAACAGATACAGAACAACACTAATAACTAATCTCATTGTATTTCCTGACTGTCTAAAGAATAACTGTTCCCTAATTAACTTAATTAATACAGCAAGGCAAGATATGCTGCTGAGATGCTTAATTCCACTAGGCAAGGTAATGAGCTTCCAGCTACTGAACTGGACTAAACTAACTCAATCAACTAACTGTAATAACTGTCATGGATTTTTATATCAGGTTCCGAAGAAAACAAAACGAACTGCTGTGTGAGTTCCATCCTGTCAGTGCTGGTTATAGAATGGTATCGTATTCAGTCACCTGACTCTAGTACAGTACACACTCAGATCTGTTGCAGTATTCCAAAATTATAGAAGAAATTCAAAAACTTCTACTCTTTCCTTCCAGAATTCTTTGTTTAAACATATACATTTAATCAGTTATAATAACAGTATTGATTCATTTTTAACACAAGCGTCTGTACAAGTCAGTGTGATAGTCAAATGACACAAAATTATTTACAAAACTCCAGCTAACTATGCTGGCATATGTTACATATGCACTGCCCTATTCTCCCTGACTCAGATGGCAGTACCTCACATCATCAGGGGCACAATAACTCATGGGATACATTTGGGTTGCATGGTTAGGTTTATAAAGGCCCTGGTGTTCATTAGCCTGGTATATGCCTATGAACTGTATTTATCTTAATGCATGGGCATAAAATAGAAGTTTGAAACATAGTGAGTAGAGTGGCAAGTCTTAAGGAAGAGAACATCTTATGTAAAAGGGGGAGGGTAAAATACATTAGGAAAATGAAAACAAGGGAAGATAGCAAGCAGAAGTAGTAAGCAGAAGTAATAAAGTACTAAATGTGAGGATTTAGTCCAGAAGGTATAAGGCCGCAAGTGAGAGATGGTCAGTGACCAAAACAGAGAAAGGAAAGGAAAGCTGGAATAGGCAAGTAATGGCTGTATCGTAAATTAAGCAAACAGAATGACACGGTAGTTTGGCAAGTTAAAAAGAAGTATGCAGTACTGAATCCAGAATGATAATAAGAAAGATTCTGGGGAGGAAAGTTCCAGTTGCTGCAAAATTATATAATAAACAGGAAACAAGGTGGAGCCAATTGGAAGTAGAAAGAAAGCATAGAAGTTTCCAGAATAAGTACACATCACAAGATTAATGTAAGGGAGGGAGAGAGAGAAATAGAGAATGCTGAGAGATGAGCAGGATGGTTTGACTGGGATTTCTATTTTACATCGCATTTGTGCAGAGTCATAAGAGCTATCAATATGTAAGAAAGAAGAGCTGTAACTGGTGAAAGCAAACATGTAAAGCAAGAAAAAGTGCAAAATGTTACTTAAAATAGAGTACGCTAAAGAGAAATGTTTCAAAAAGTTATTGAAATTATTTTTAAAAGAGGCCTGGACATTAGTTGAAGGGGTTGAGTGAGTGTAAAATGTATAATTGAGTGCATACTTAAGAATGTAAATTCATATTCATTTCAAAATATTAAGTGAGAAGCATAGCTGGAAGTAAGTTACAGTTTGACTTGAAAGGTACAGTGAAGTGCCTAGGTGTGATTGAACTAAATAAGTATATGCTAGCAATAGGGATAACTCAACGATCACTATATGGGAAGGTTTAAAGAATAAATGCTTAGAAGTACTCAATAAAAGGGATCATAATGGAAGGTAAATAAAAGTTAGGCAGGCGAGATATGAAAGATCAAAATAGGAGATGCTGTTCTAGGGGGAGACACAACTATTGGTATGAAATAAAGGGAAGATTATAGGAGCTTTATAAGGGGAAGGAAGGAGTAGGTCTGGTGAGCAGAGGCGTTCCTGGAGAGGGATAATAAGAATCAGCATGAAAAAAGGGGTCAGAGACCCTTGCTCTGGGAGGACACTTTTTTGTATATAGTTAATTTTTGAATAAAGTTTTCAACAGGTTTATATGTTTAAGCTCACAGTCGGCAAGAAGTCAGGGTAAGGAGGAAGACACAGAAAGACCAGAACAGGAGCAGAAAAATGAAGCATCATGTTGCACTTCCATTGCTTATTTTCATTATACTGTGAAAGTTTACTGTGTTATTTATTGTTTTTTTTATTGCAATTCTTTAAATTTTAAAGTTGCATTTTCAAACTGATGCAAGAGCTGCTGTTCTGCACTGAAATACATTGTATCTAGTGTTTCTTAGTATTAGACATCTGTTTGTGTTTCTTTAATACTTGGGTTCCAAACCAGTCATTTTACATTGAGGGTCAAAGTCTGTATTGTTGTCACAGGAGAAGGCTGATTGCATCTATCTAAGCTGGAAATTGCTGGTGGAGTGGAAGGTTGGCATAATGGTTAAGATGTTTACCTTACAGACACAAGGTGCAGGGTTTGATTCTCACATGTGGTAACTGGCAAGGCTTAAAATGGCCCACAAGGGCAGCTAGTTTAGTACTAACCAATGAAAGCTCATTGTGTGCTTACCTGATTGGCTTTAGGACCTAGTAAGTGTAAAACTTGTTTTTTTCTGATTGCATTGTTGCATTTACATGAAGCTGCTCTTCACACAGTGGAGGTTACTGGTGTCTTATATATACACAATCACCAGATGTTGAGATTTCCTTAAAAAAACAACTCAGAACTTTGTCTCAGCCCTGTGCTATTTACAGGACAACTAGTTTGCATGGTGAGCATCATGTATGCATTTATTTAGGACTATATAGATCTACCTTACCTTGGTATAACACCCAGGACTATTTATGCTCAGACAGCATCAGGTTTGGGCACTGGGCAGCATTGCTGGTTAGGTTAGCTGATCAAGTAGACACCCTTTCTCTCACCCAGTTAGTAACTGCAACCATGGATGGACACTTTTCTGCAATCTTTCCATCTAGTTTGGCAGACATGAGCATCCTGAGGCAATGTAGCAATTGCCTTATGTACACCAACAACCACTTAATTCTTGAAAAGACAAATACAATATGTGAGAGATGTAGTTACACATTGAAACTGGAGGCAAGACTCCCACATACAGACACAAAAAGCAACAAACAAGTTGTCAGTGACTCACACACACATCACTCACCACACCTACAAAGCACCGCACACATTGGCTTACATATGCTGAGGTGCTCACATTAACTTACCCAAACCTCAAAAGTCTTTCAGGTGCAGTCCTCAGAAACTCCACATGCACACAAACAAGACAATTTCCATCACAACACATAAAGCCACATCTCATTGCGTCTCAACTACCAAGCCCACAAAGCAAAAAACTCCACAACCCAATATTTTGGTCATAGGAGACGCCATTGTGAGACACACTGATGTTCCACTTACAAGGCTGGATAAGAAGAAGGTTGCAGTTAGTTGCCTGTCAGGGTCCAGGATCTGCCAGATCATACAAACACTAAGACCACTTACCCCTAAGTACCAGTATGACTCAGTCATAATCCATGTGGGCATGAATGATCTGAGACATACATCTTTGGACTATATGAAGAGAGACATGATTGAGTTGGCTGAGCTCTCAAAGTATGTGTCAAAGGAGGATATACACCTGGCACTGAGCAGCATTCTACAATTTCTAAGGATGATGCCATAATATCAGCAGAAAATTATTGACTTTAATAATTGGCTTAGTTACTGGTGTCATTCCAAAGGAGTCCATTACTTGTCAGCTTGGATGGACATGGTTGACAGGCCACACTGCTTTGCCAGGGATGGTCTTCACTTGTCATCTCCAGGCTTTCAGATATTGGCCAAAACATTATCCACCCCTACAGTGGCTTTTTTTAGGCATTGTCAAGCAGACAAACCTTCCAACATAACAAAAGCTACTCAGGACAATTTAAAGGTGTTACTGCTCAATGCTAGGTGTCTCAGCAAGAAACTGCACTCCCTAGAAGCTCTCCTCACATTGAAGAATGCTGACATCTGTGCAATTACTAAAACATGGTTCATAGCCATGGAAAGCACTCCAACAATGCATGACTATAAACCTTTCAAATGTTCCAACCACCCACTGAACATGAATGAGGAAAAGGTGGATGTGTATCTATCTACATAAAGGATAAGCAGACCTCAAGGCTAGTCAAACAAGTTGACAAGCTTGAGCTACTCTATGTCTAACTAACCATCGAAAAAATCCATTACTATACTCTTGCTAGCTACATGTCACTCACCATGAACCAGGAAACCCATACATCATAACTGAAGTTACAAGAATTACTCACCATCCAGCCCAATTCCATACTTATGATTGATTTTAACTACCCCTCCATTGATTTGGAGGCATACATGACAACTAATGTGCAGGCCCAAAGATTTCTTGACTTTGTAAATTCAAATGCCCTGCAGCAGCTAGTCTGCACTCCCACTAGAGGAACAAATATCCTAGATCTGGTACTCACAAATGTGGGAGAGCACTGCCCTATGATGTCCTCACTGGTAAGATCAGATCACAAAGTGGTTTCCCTTGAAATAAAGGTAAAATTAGTCCCCCACCTAACCCCAAAAACTTTAAGAGTGTCTCTATGGTAAATTACCCCCTATTAAGGGATGGCATAGCTAGTTTCCCCTAAATCCAGAAAACACACAAACATATGCAGAGGAGTACACAAAAGCCCTGTACAACCATATAGACAACTGCATAGAAACAGCAATAACAGACCAAAATAAACCCAGGTCAAACCACAAAAACAAGCCACACTGGTGGACCCCTGGTATTAATAGGTTGTACAAGAAAAGAAAGAAAATCCTGTCGAGAAGTAAGAGGGAATGTGCACAACAGAGCAAAAAGCCCCTCATTAGTCTAAACAAGAGAATTGGGGAGTTGGTCAAGTCTCTGAAAGCAGACTTAGAAGTAAAAAGAACTTCCAAAGCTAATGATAACCATAAAGCATTTTTCAGTTATGTCCGCAATCTTAAGATAAACACCCAAAAATGTGCAGAATTAGTTGTAGATGGCATCACCTATATTCAACCAGATGATATAGCAAATCTGATTGCCAACAAATTCAGCTCCAATTTCTCCTCCCCAACACTCCCAGTTCTCCACCAAGAAATACTCTCCACCCCCCCCCCCCACAGACAATTATCACAAAAGAACAAGCTGACACTGTGTTCTCTAAAGCTAAAGACATGGCTTCAATGGGGTCTGATGATATACCAGGTTGCCTCTTAAACAGCTTAAATCAGGACTTATCAGGCCCATTAGGATGCCTGTTTAACCACAGCCTGTGGACTGGCTTTGTCCTGATAGAGTGGAGGACAGCAACAGTCATCCCTCTTCATAAAGGGGGACCATCTACTCACTTGGGAAATTACAGACCCATAAGTTTTATATGTAAGGCCATGGAAAGAATAATCATGGACCTGATAAATAATGACATAGGTAACCTCCAAACACTGGATCCATCTCAATTCAGCTTTGTCAAGGGCAGCCAATACCTACTGAATCCAATGGATTTCTTTGAGAAAGTCACTAACTGTCTACCTCAGCCAGGCCAAGACATTTAGCACAAACGTTCCCACACAAGTATTATAAATAAACTCACAAAAGTGGGCATAAATCCCTACTTCACCAGATGGATATAGCCAGTTGCCTCAGACAGGACACGTGGTTAAAGTGGATGAATCCAGATCCAGCAAGAGGCCAGTTGCTAGTAGTGTGCCACAGGGCTCAGTGCTGGGACCACTTATGTTTGGAATATACTTCTCTGAAGTCAAGGTTAATGTGGAAGGCCTCTGAATGACAAAGTCTGACAATGACTGCAAGCTGGGGGCAATCCCTGAATCCCCCAGTGCTGTACATATCCTTCAGGAGGGTTTAGATTAGACAAATGATTGGTGGCAGAACCATGGCCTAAAACTACATCTGAAAAAAATGCATTATCATACCATTTGGGAAATCAAATACCTCTGCAAATTACATCATCAATAGCACTTCCCTAAGAGTAGACTCAGCGGTGAGAGATCTAGATACACAGATAGTTAGTAGCCTGAACTTTGACCACCATGTGTCTACAGTGTGAGGAAGTCCTTCTATGTGGCACAACTTATAAGTAAATGAAATTATAGACCTGCTGTATGCAGCCCTCATTAGACCAATATACAAAGAATCTATAGGGTGTAAACAACATGTCCTAAGCAGCTAGACTAAAAGCCCTGTCCCTTTAGTCCATCTCCTACTGACTACTAAGGGGTGACCCTACTTGACCTTTGATATACTCACAAATCCAGACCTAATGGAGCTGATGCACATCCGCAAGTCAAGCAGAATGATTGTCACCTGATCTAGGGATCTAAACTTAGTCAGCGACTCAAGAAAAACATGCTGGAGAGACAGATATGTGTCCCAGAGATATCCCCTTTTTCAGAACAGGCTTTCTATTCACATTATGCATTAGGCCCTCCCTGGCCATCGTCAAAAATCAGAAATTCACACCTGGCATAGTGCGTATTTCCTTTATGGACCGGAGCAATCATTAAGATACTCAAGACATAGCCACAAACCCATGCCATCCTCTTCCCCTAGGGGCTATATATTGGGTAAAATCAGTTTATATTGGCTAGGCATGTAAGGGCTCTTAAGCCATTAGCCTAGTAATCTCCTATGAACCTATGAAGAAAGGGGAATATAGATATAAAAATGAAGGTATACTATTGAATGGGGAAAAATCTTGTAGAGTTCATTTGTCAAGGTGTAGTGGACAATAGATGAGCTGAGTAGAAAGATTTCAATTTATAAACAGAAATGGAAAAAGGCTAAATATAAGACTAAGAGAAGAAAGAAAAGGCAAAATGGTAGGAGTGGTAAATCTGGGGAGAGAACTGTAGAGATACAATGAGAAGAGTTTAACAGGCAGAGAGTAAAGCAAGACTTGTTTATTAAAGATGGAGGAGCTAAATCTAGGTAGGTATAATGTAAATGGGTTAATGAATCCTATAAAGTGGGATATAATTTTAAGTGTAGCAAAAGAATAGGAGCATCATTGGTGGCTGTGAAGAAAGTCATCTTTTGGAATTGGATCATTCCAAGTTAGCAAGAAAAATGTATTAACAGCAAGAGCAACCTATAGCTCCACTCCCTGCAAGCCCTTCTCACCCTGGAGGACACTGATGTCTGTGTACTGACTGAGACATGGTTTATAATGGCAGACAGCACTCTGGCTATGCAAGGCTATAATGCTAGTGTGAGGGTGGGGAAAAAAGGAGGACATGCCTCAATCTTCATCCAAAACAGACTCACATTAAGGCTGGTAAAGCAGCTATTCTGGATCTTCTTCATGCCAAATAATCATCTGAATGGTTCTGTAGCATATATTAGCTAGCTATAGAACTCCCTCTATGACCGAAGAAAGCCATAATACCCATCTATAGGAATTAGATTCACTCAATATTAAACCCAATACCATTTTCCTAGGTGAGCTAAGCTATCCAACTAAGAGCCGGATCATGGTCAAATGGGGCCCCTAGGCAGGGAAATGGATTGGGCCCCCCTCATATGCAGCCCCCCCCCACAGATATTCCAGTATCCAATTACCTGGCTATTTCTCCTCAGTTAACATAACCACTGTTTAAACCTCTCAATGTGCATACTGCTTTCTGCTTTATTTCTACACTTCTTACAGATATTTGGATTTCATTTAAAATTTTTATTTCAAATTTTATAGCACAAATACTGACAGACATTTGCTAAACAAAGCAATACAGTCTAATAATGAAAACAGACTTAGCATTAAAACCTCTCTGCCCTTGAAACTCGCATTCACTGAAATGGCATTGAAATCCACATTCAAGGAAAATGCATCTGGCCAGTGGTGGCTAGAGCTTACCTTTGGGTTGTTTTCAAATCATAGGCCCCTTGTACACATTTATGTGGTCTTTGATTTACCTTCCTGATTGTATTAAATTATATTCCTTGTATAATACAGCACCACTTGATACAGTGTTTTTAAACTTGTAGTTTTGAACATTTTTTCCAGTAAACAACGAAACAAAACATATGGACCAATAATGACAAAACTGCTCAATTCAGAACATTTCAACCATAAAAGGCCACTGATCCTTCTGCCATTACAATCCACTAATATCAGTCGATATGCAAAATATTTTCAAAAGCAAAAGTCACCTGAATAATTCCATGTTAAAGATATTTTCTAACTAATGAATAAGTTGCGCTAGCAACATATACAAATTCAGTGCCTGAAGCCGCTTCAGCATAAGTACGTTCTGAAGAACTCTAACTCTAATAATTATGGTAAATCTACCAACAATTCCTGGAATGGTCATCTAAGGAATAATGTTAGGAGGTACAACAATAGTAACTATACCTCAGAGGAACCCTCTTTTAATAGCTCACAGCAACCTACTACCAGTGGTGTGAATCAAGGTCAAAATTTTTACAGGAGGGTCAGTCCGTCTACGGACCCAGGGAACAATTACAGACCATACCCGACGAGGAACCAGTTTGTACTAGCAACTCATGGTTAACTTTTTTTCCAGCTAGAGATGACCTAGCTGGAGTTGAATTCCCTGAGTATTCTCCTACTTCTTCTTCTACTTTGAGAATAATTTACAACAATACACAGGACTTTAAAATATTTAATTATTCAGACATAGAGGTGGACACACCTCTGGCAGACCTTTTGGCTAAAGGGCAGACTTTCATACCTGACACTAGAGCTAATTTAACTCGAACTATAATTGATGTTAAGTTATTTGTACATAAAGTAAATTTAGAATTTTTGTTTAAAGAGCATCCCAGGTCAGGTAACAAATGCAGAGTACTTAGTACATTTAATCCACCACTAATACCAGGTTTGGAAGTCTTTGAAAAAATTTGTGAGTTGGATCTAAGGGATAGTTTAGAAAACAACAGGAACAGACCACATGTTAACAGGAATAACTTCACATGTGAGGATAGAGGGAGTTTAGAAAGGTTGAAGTTTCTGTACGTAAGGGTGGTAAAACCGGATAAAGGAGGGGGTTTAGTGTTTTTTGATAATGACGATTATACAGCAAGAATGGAAAAATTACTTGACTCAGAACACTACAGTCTGGCCTCTCTCAATGAGTGAATAGAGCAAACCTAAAAATCAAAGTTTTATTGAATAATTTATTTATTGAATCATGTATTTCAATTGATATATTTAACTACATGTCATGTTTAACCCTCCTTACACCGGTGATATTCGGGATACCAAAAATTCATAAGGACTTGTCGAATCCACCACTTCGACCTATAGCTAATGGCAGGAATTCCATAACTTATCCCATAGCTAAGTTTGTGGACACAAAATTAAAGAAATACGTAGAAAATATAGATCATATTTGTAAAGATTCCTAGTTATTTCTGAAGAACATCTGTGATTTGGGATATGAAGAGAACACCATTCTATTAACACTAGATGTTAAAGACTTATATACAATAATCCCAATAGATATAGGCATAGAATGGGTGTCTAGTTTAATACATACTAAAGGGGCTACAGAAAACGAAATGTACCTCCTGCAGTAACTGCTGGATGTAATGCTTACTAATAATTATTTTATGTTCAATGGGCAATAATTTTTACAGAAAACAGGGGTGGCCATGGGGTCCCCATGTGGTGCCAGTTTCGCAAATTTGGTGATGGCACAATGGGAATCCATGTATATTTTCAATAATAACCCATTTAGTACAAACATTAAGTTTTACACCCGGTTCCTGGATGATGTTTTTATTATGTTTAGTGGATGTATGGATGATATTTCAAATTTCATCTCCTATTTGAACGAGACAACTGGTTTCTTAAAATTCACCTCCAGTTCTACTGCTAATAGTATTAATTACTTGGATGTCGAATTATACAGAAATGAAGATGAATCCTCTTTTAAGGCATGGATCCACAGGAAACCGACATACTCAAACTCATTCTTGCATTTCACCAGTTGTCACCCTTTACGTCAAAAAAGATCAGTGGTAAAGGGACAACTGGTGAGAGCAGCTAGAATGGTGTTGGAAGAAATTGAATTTAAGCAAGAATGCTTAGTATTATATGATATGTTTCTGAAGAGGGGGTACCCTGAGCATTTACTTGATGAAATAATTTTTGAGGTTCAGTATAAGAGGACTATACATGAATAAAAACCTATTTTATCTTCAGATTTAGATATCAGATGCATACAGATGGAGGATAATGTGAATAGGAACATTATACCAAAACTGGCTTTTATTACAATTTTTAGTTTAGATGCCACTATTATTAGAAACATACTGTGGAAAAATTGGGATCTGTTGAGATCAGATACCGATTTGATGTCCATCATAGAACCATTCCCCAGGATAACTTACAGAAGGGGACCTAACCTCAAGAATTTATGGGAGAATAATTCTAATAATTTAGTGAGAACAGCAGGCATGTATAAGTGTGAAAGTTGCCCCTATTGTAAATTTATAGAAATAGAGGGTACCTTCAACGTTAGAGGGAAGAAATTTAGTATAAAGGGTAGATTTAATTGCCTTACTAAGGGGGAAGTGTACCTGGCAACCTGTAGGTCCTGTCCATGATTTTATATAGGCAAGATGGACCATAAATTAAAGGATAGAATATATGAGCATGTTTACAGCATTAGGAAATCAAAGTTGGAAAATGCATTAGCCAAGCATATACATGAATGTTCTGATTATGCTTTTTTATTTAAGATTATAGACCAGGTACAGTACAACCCAAGAAGGGGTCCCATGACCCTATTGTTGGAGCTCAGGGAGCTCATGTGGCAAATTAGGCTAAATTCCTACAACACCCCGGGTTTGAATGATAACATTTCCCTAGCCTGTTTACTGAAATTAAAAAGCATTCAGAGATGATAGTTGCATCCACCCAATTGGGTGTTTGCATTAGTATGCCAGTTCTTAGCCCTTTTTTCATAAATAATAATAATATATATCCTATGGATTTATACAACAGCTGTATTGTTTTTTAGAAAGGTTTTTAGACAGGTTTTAGTGCTTCCTTTTTAACAGTGTATATGGTTGATTTGTATTTGGTATTTTTTATTATTTTATGCTATTATTTATATTTACATTTATATTCACATTTATATAGTGTTATGTACTGTTTTTTCATCACCTCGTAGTGAGAGGAGAACTTAACATTTCAAAGCTTGAAAACCTTGAAAACCCTTTTTGTCAGTTTAGGTCATACTCAATTTTAGAGCATTTTAGAATTGTAAGACTTCACTGATCCTGATTTTAATATGATATGATATCTTTTTAAATGTAAAATGAATTGTGATATCTATTTATGTATTTAAGCTGGTTTGATTCATTGTAAAATTGTCTGAAGAAGTCTTGCTTCAGAGAGCAAGATGAAAGCGCTAACTTTAGTGTTTTGTGATGCTGTTATTTTAAGTATTAAAGGCAGTCTCAGTGTACTAAGAGGGGTCGACAGCTTATTTTTTCAAAAGCAAGAATGCTACCTGTTGTGCTACTACCAATAATTTTCAATTATATAGCACAATAGTAATAGCATTTGCTAAACAAAACAGGTGCATATTGTAAACAGACTTAACATGAGCAACAGTAAACATCTCTTCCCTTGAAGTTGACAATTCCTTAAGAAATGCACCTGAAAGTCAATTCCTTGAGAAATGCACCTGAAACTCGAACCCAGTACATTGTTACAGGAAGCAAGTGCCTGAATTCTCTGCCCCAACCACCAAGCTGCCAAAATTTTAGTTTCAGGTGCATTTCTCAAGGAATTCACACATACATACACACACACACACACACACACACACACACACACACACACACACACACACACACACACACACACACACACACACACACACAAAATACCACTTAGCACAATAAATCAGGACAAAGCTAGAATAAAAGGTCTTGTGTTACCAAACATTTTCTGAAGGGTATGAAGTCTGAAACTCAAATGTCAGCAAAAATGGCTGCAAACACTTACAGAAAGTAGTAGAAACAAATAGCTCTTATATAAAAGGCACTTTTGATTTTCTATTAAATATAGAAAGTTTAGAAGTGAATGAAAATAACATTTTGGTAAACACTGGACATCAAATCGTAGTGAGAGGAGAACTTAACATTTCAAAGCTTTTCTCAACAAATACAGTACATTTAATTATGAAAGCTGTAATGACCCATCACTGGACTAGTAATCAAGGAGCCTCGATCCTCACCACCAACAGTGGGGGATGTACACTGGGAAGATAACAAGTACACACACAGTATTTTCACATGCATCTCTCTGCATCAAGTGCAATTTCTCTTAAGAGCACACAGAGACTACAGTCAGTCCGGGGCTGGTTCCTTCATCTTTATCCAAATCCCCAAGAAGACTCCCCACTGGCACAGCAATAGAGTTGAGATCTCAGCTGAGTGGCCAAGCTAAGACCTCCAGCACCCTGTCTGTCCAACCAGTGCTTCATGTCCCTGCCTGAATAGCTGACACACACACTCTTTGAGGTTTGATTTACAGACACACACACACACACACACACACACACACACACACACACACACACACACACACACACACACACACACACACACAGGGAAAGGCTGGCACATGTTTACTAGCTATGCCTCCTTTTTCCCAGACTATAAAGTAGTTATCACTGCCACCAGCCAATTCCTTATCAGCTGCTTTAAGGTCCTTAACAAAGGGTGTCTAACCTTTCTGTGTAATATTGATATTAATACAAATTGTAGTTTAACCAGGAGCAAGGCTATTAGGAGTGGCCCACACAGTGTCACCAAATAAATATGGAAGTACTCTCAAAACTTAAATATCTCTAGAAAGATCAGCTACAATGAAATGTTTAAATATATTTAATAATAAATGATAAAAGAACAAGAAAATACTGAGTATATATTCACAGTGACATTAGTGTTCAAAATTACAGGAAATATTTAAAACAGCATTGTGGACAGTCTCAAATAAATAAAGAAAAATATCTAAACTAAGCTTTGCTATATTCCTGACTGAATATAATAGAATTACTATACCCTAGTTAACTTACTTAATTAGAGCACGTCAGATGTGTGGTGAATGGTTCTTGTCAGGTACAAGGCAGCATACAGAATGTTCTGTGTCACTAAGATACTTCTCAAATTAGTATCTCAAATACTACGGCTGGGGTAGCTTGCAGAATGACATAATTTCTTGTCATCTGATTCCCAGGTGAAACCCTCACTGCTGGAATCTGGCAGTATTTTGCATCTACCCGTGAAAGTACATAGACCTCAGATCTTTGGCAGATGCTGGTAGTCATAAAACAATTACATTCCTCCATATTTCAAGACTAGTAATTATTTCACCCTAAAGATAAAACAGAAAACTTCTCAGTATACTCTGTGTCTCTAGCTCATTGAAAACCGAAAGATACTTTTTTTTATTGCATAGCCATAAAGTAATTTAATTTCAGCTATTTTTCTGAAGTTAACCTCCTGTATTCCAGTTTCCACTGTTAAAATCTATACATGTAAACAGTTACAATAGTGCATGTACAATTCTGTTTTATTCCAGTAATGCACACTGTGGTTATATTTTAAGCACAAGCACTTTAAAAATACCTTTTTAATTCCCATGTCTGTACAGACCAGTTTGATATACACATGACATACAGTTTTAATACATTTGTAACACAAGCATCTTATATAGATCATGTTGATATTCACAAATGACATATAATTATTTACAAAATTCCAGATAGCTGTGCTGGCAGTATCTCCCTTTGTCACAGAAGCAATTAATATTATTTTTTTACAACTATTTTGAATTTAATAATAAAATGTACTGTCAGACTAATGGAGTGGCCATATGTGCAGCCATGGCACCATGTTATGCAAATATTTTTATGCATGGCTGGGAGAAAGCAAACATCTTTGATAGCATATATATTCAGAACATTCTCATATACAAACATTTTATTGATGATGTGTTTTTGGTTTGGAGGAGAAGTGTTGAAGCACTAAATGATTTTCCTAAGTATATTAACAGTGTCATTTCCTGTTTAGAGTACACTACAGAATAAAGTGGCACTAGTATTAATGTTCTTGATGTGATGGTGCTTAAAGAAAATGGTGGGATTATTACTAAAATCTATAAGAAATAAATTCAGAATAATGCTTATTTATACTATTCAAGTATGCACCTCAAGAAAAGTAAACCCAACATAATAAAATAGCAGTTAATGAGAACAAATAAGGTTACAAAAAAAAATGAAGATTTTTACAAGAAGTTGCTCATCTGTGCAACAGATATATAAACAGATAATATCCATTCAAACTGGTAGAAGAGAAATTTTCAGAAGTATACAACTATAGAAAACAAGGTAATAATGAGAAAGAAGTGCAGAAAAAGTGAGTAACCAATAGTGTTGACGCATGGGAAATTAAAAACATAATAAAAAGGAACTGGAAAATTATAAATAGCAATTCTGAACTAGTAAAGCTGCAGGTGAAGCTCCCATGTTTACACAGAAAAGAGGGAAATGTTTTAAAAATTATGTCCAGGGAAATCTGTCTATACCTGAAATGAACATGAGAAGAGGTATATTTAAATGTCATAATTGCGACATTTGCAATTATTTCTATATTGATGTTGAAGAAATAACTATCAATAACATTATTGTCAGAATTAGAGATAAGTATATTTGCAAATCTAAGTTTGTTGTTTATCTAGCTGTGCGTGTGTGCCCTGCATGTCATTTTATATAGGATGAACAACAAGAGAGTTATACAACTGAATCTATGAGCATAAATATGCTATCCAAGCTGGGAATGACAAAAATACTTTAAGCAAGCACTATAATAATAAATGTAAAGTGGACTTTAAATAAATGTATTGTGTTAGACCATGTTGCTAGATATGATAGCAAGTTTGATGCTGAAGAAGAATTGGGGTGGAAAGAGTATCAATGGCAAGTGAGGCTGAATGCTTGTTATCCACCTGGGTTAAATAATAGAGACGATTTTATAGCCTATTTGAAAAACAAAGGGATAAAGCATTGAGAAAGTAGTTAATTGAGTCATGTGACTATGTGTTATATAAAACGTTTGTAGTGTTGATTGTTTTCAGTCTGAAGAGGTTTGAGGCAAGAGATAAAAGTGTTTACTGGATACTATTGTTATGGTTTTAAACAGTTTTATAGGTTCATAGGTTCATAGGTAGGTACTAGGTTATTAGCCCTAGGGCCTATATAAGCCTAGCCAAAAAGGTACCCTGGCTTTTGCTACCCAAGAAAATTATTTTCCTGTGCCCCTGTCAAGCAGAGCCGCAGAAGTGATCCCCAGGGTGAAGTTCCTATCTGCCATCCAATCATCAAGATTTTTCTTGAAGAGTGCTAATGAGGGGCTTTGTTTGATATAGATAGGTAGTTTGTTCCAGAGTATGGGAAGTCTTTGGGACAGGAATCTATCCCTCCAGCATGTTCTGTTTATTGTAGTGACAAGGTTTAGGTCCCTAGAGCATGTAGATGCAGTGAGGGATTGGGATTTCTTTAAGTGGAGCATGTCCAACAGCTCTGGGTTTGACATAGCTTTGTATGTTAGGCAGAGATCGCCTCTGAGTAGGCGATATGTGACAGAGTAAAGCTGGAGTTTTTTAAGACGGTCTGTATAGGGCATCTGTTTGAGGCCAGTAATCCTCTTTGTGAGGTATTTCTGTGGCCTTTCCAGTTGTTGTAGATTTCTTGTGAGGTACATACCAAAAGGGGCATTGTACTCTATAATGGGTCTAACGAGTGATGAGTAGAGGGGAACAATGACCTCTTTTTTCCTGGATGAGAAACCTTTTGTGATGAGGTGTGCCATGTAGAAGGATTTCCTGACTACTGTGGTGATGTGATTATCAAAGGAGAAACTACTGTCCACCTGTGTCCCAAGGTCTCTTATCACACTTTCAGTGTTAAGTAGACTACCGCCTATGTGATAGTTCATGGGTACAGAGTTTTTACCAAAAGGGATGACAATGCACTTTTTGGCATTGAGCTTGAGGCCATGGCTTTGACACCAGACATCTATCTCAGTGAGGCCCTTTTGTAGGATGTCCACATCATTAGGAGTTTTGATTATGGCTCCTAGTTTGCAGTCATCTGTGAACTTTGTTAGCCAAAGACCTTCTGTGTTAGCCTGTACTTCAGAAAAGTAGTTACCAAACAGGAGAGGACCTAGGACTGAACCCTGTGGTACTCCACTTGTCACTGGTCTGAAGTTGTATTTAGAGTCTGCTCCTTTCACAGTGTGGGTTCTGTCAGTGAGCTAGTTGGCAACCCATCTTGTGACAGGGATTTATACCTAATTTAGTGAGTTTATCTATAATTCCAGAGTGGGGGATGGTGTTGAAAGCCTTGGTGAGATCTAGATAGGCCATATAAACCACCTTACCCTCATCTACGGCTTTGGTGACCCCTTCAAAGAAGTCTATCAGGTTTAGGAGACATGATCTGCCTTTTACAAACCCGAACTGGGTAGGGTCCAGAGTTTGGAGATTACCAATGTCATTGTTTATAAGTTCCATGATGATATGTTCCATAGCCTTGCAGACCAGGCTCATCAGGGTAATGGGGAGGTAGTTCCCGGGGTCTGTGGTTGCTCCCCCTTTGTGGAGTGGGATAACCATTGCTGTGCGCCATTCAGTAGGCACAAAGCCTGAGGTGAGGCTATGACTGAACATGGTACTTAGGTGTGGTGCCAGTTTGTTGTGTAGTTCATGTAAAATGCAGCCTGGGATGTTGTCAGGTCATATGGATGATGTGTTCTTGGCTTTGGAGAGTGTGTTTTTTACCTGTGCAGCCATGATTACAGGAACTTTGCATTTATTAAAAAATTCCTTGTTTTCCTACCAGCTGCTTTGGTTTTATCTGAATTTTGAAATAACAGCTTTATAATTTTGTTGGTTAAAAGTAAATATGACAGTCCCCATACCAGCAGGCCCCCTCCAAGCCAGCAGGGGCTCCCTAACAGCCAGTGAGCCCTAGACGACTGCTTTGGTCACCTAGTGCTCGATCCAGCTCTGCTCCAACTATACATTGAGAAACCTACATCACCACTAGTACATAAGCACAGAGATTCTTGGACTTTATCAGTACAAACACTTTGGAACAATTAGTCAGAGTACCCACTAGGGGGAATAACATCTTGGATCTTGTCCTTACTAATATGGGGGCATCTTGCACCATCCTTTTTGCATATTCATTACCTGTTAGGTCTAATCACAAAGTTGTCTCCTTGGAAATAAAATTGAAATCAGAGATCCCGTCCACCCAATGTACATTTAAAAATTTCTCTGAGACTAACTACCTTCTCCTAAGTGTACATTGGCAAGCTTTAAATTCCCACCAAACCCAGTTAACTGCATTGAATGAGTGGCAACATTCGTCATCACACTATACAAATAAACAAACAACTCTGGAGTTTAATAAAATCCTCCAAGGCCAAGTTTGAGACTAACATAACTACCCAATCTCAAAAGTACAATGCAGCAATGCACTGAGCTAACTGTGAACAATGTTACAGGCATAGACTGAGGCTGAAGATATAGCCATCTGACTGATAAATTTGGCTTTAACTTTACCCCTCTCTCCCTTCCATCTCTCCCTCAAGATATACATGAAACTGGCTCGTCTCCAATTATCACACAAGACCAAATCCTAAATGTGCTACCAGAGCTGGAAATACTGCATCAGTTGGGCCTGCAATATCCCTGGATGCATCTTAAATAGCATGAAGCATGATTTAGTCATCCCCACCTATAACAATACTATTCACCCTCAGCCTCCATAAAGGTTTGGTACTAAGTGAATAGAGAACAGCTACAGTCATTCCCCCTGTATAAGGGAATACCTTCTACAGACCCAGGCAATTACAAACTTATGTCTGACCAGCCTCATATGCAAATTTGTGTAAAGATTTATCATAGAACTAATCAATATGGACATACGGAACTTCCGAACACTGGACCCATCTCAGTTTGGATTTGTCAAGGGCAGGTCATGCTTACTCAAACTGAAGGACTGTTTTGAAAAGGTTACCAATGCAATGGATAATGGTAAAATGGTACACACTGCATACTTGGAACTGGCCAAAGATTTTGACACAATCCCCCACTCAGACATACAAGAAAAGCTAAATAAATTGTGAATGAACCTCTATGTCACCTGATGGGTTGTCATCTAGCTCACATGAAGAATGCAGGAAATCACAATAGAGGAAGATACTTCCACAAAGAGACCAGTCTCCAGTGGAGTTCCCCAGAGTTCTGTGCTGGGACCTATCTTGCTTGGCATCTACTCCTCTGAAGTAAAAGCCAATACCAGAGGTCTCTGGCTAACTAAGTTTGCAGTTGACTACAAGCTAAAAACAGTTATGGAATCCTCAAATGACTTAGCCATGCTACAGAAAGTTTTTCCCAAATAATAACTGGTACCAAAATCATGGATAAACTAAATGCCAACAAATGTATTATCATATCCTTTGGGAAGTCATCACCCAGGTGAACTACTACATTGGTAATACACTACTAAAAGTTGACCCAGTCGTTTGGGATTTGGGAACTTATGTAGACAATGACCTAACTTTCTATCAACATGAGCCAATTATCATAAGAAAGTCCATCTATATATCACAGCTTATAAACAAAGGGATTGTTTCTAGATATTTGGGATGTCATTGTCTCCTCTTACTTACCCCTCATTAGGCCAATCACTGAATGTAATGCCCCCTTTGGCATGTATCTCCTGACACATGCAACAGCTGGAATGCCCACAATGATACCTTCCTAAAAGGATACAAGGCCTAAACCATATGTCCTGCATGGATCGACTCAAAACCCTATCACTAAACTGGTATTCTACAGACTGCTAAAAGGTGACCTGTGTCTGGCATACAAGATATTCTCTGACCCAGTACTGATGGAGTTACTGCATATCAGCAAGTCAAATGGCATAAGAAATACTTGGTCCAGGAATCTAAACCTCTTCTGCAACATCAACAGAATGGTTTGGAGGGACAGTTTTATCTCACAGAGGGTACCGCTGCTCTGGAGCAGACTACCTATCCACATAAAACAAATCTTATCCCTGTCTGTACTCCAGAGCAAGTTGGATCTATGAATGGCAACAGAAAGTTTACCCCAGGACTGCCCCCTGTAGTACTGATGGACAGAGGCAGCTTCTAAAAGCTTTATCCCATCCATGGGTCCCCTCAAATTATCTATGGTATGAACCCAGTTATTCTCATTAGGGGTACAATATAATTATCAGCAATGGGATGGGTAAGACTATGGGTTAATTCAATCACCAAAAGGGAAATTAGCTAGGTTTAACATGGCCCCAAAGGCAGCTAGCCTAATACTAACATTTGAACCAATGAACTCATAAGGTAGTATGCAGGCAAGTAGTGACAATACTGACATAAGCAGGTTCACCATCTGAGGTAGAAGGCAAACTAGAAGAAGACTGGATGTCATGTAGGAATAAAATATATATAAAATGGTCAGAGGGTGACAGTACTTTTAGTTTTGCCTACCACTGAGATCAGATGTCAAAGTGTTTAGCAGGATACTGTTAGACGTTATGTACTTCCTAGGAGGTATACTGATACTTGCAGGAGACATGAACTTGATATATCACTGAGGAGAGTTTCAAGGCACTATTAAGGTGTGCAAGTTAATGAGAAGAGGTAACGTCTGTATGACATTTAAAATATTTAGGACTGGCAGAAGCATGGCTGGTGTTAGAAAAGTGTTGAAGAGATATGGGCTACACATACAACTCCTATTCAAGAACAAGTAATGTAGTCATTAGAAATGTGTGCATAAGGTTAGCTGCTGTAAGACAGACCCAGTAGCTTCTTTCTGACTATGCCTATTAGCAGGTTAAGGTGGGGATGGCCCAAGGGAATTCCAGATGAGACATTCCCTTGTACCTGGTGGTTAGTAGGCAGTTTTGTAGGTGGGTAAAGAATACTTAAACTAAAAGAATGGGACAGATTAAAGGCAAAAAGTAAAGAAGATGTGTTTAACCACGCACAGTGACAAAGGACAAGGGACCAGGAGAACTATCAAGAAAAATGAGAAAATAAGAGACAGACAGATGGAAATAAAAAGGGAGGTGCTGATGGTGGAGGAAAAATTACATTTAAATAGTGTTTTCCCTGAGGAACTATGAGAATATGTGGACAACTGGCTAAAACTGCATAATGTAACAATAAATCTGACACATTTTGCAAATATGCCAAAAGCTATGAAATAATTGGCTGTAATACCGAGGCTGATGGAAAAAAATAGAAAAGACGGTGTTTAAGATAAGAAATGATGAATCAGGTGAGGAAGAAAAGGGTTTGTAAGGAATACAGAAGGTATTTAGTGAATACTACGGCAAGTTATACAGAGCAGAATTTGAAGAAGTCTGGATATAGGAGTAATTGAATATGACAGAAATACCAGGAGGGGTAAAGAGAAGAAATGAGAGATGTGATAGAAAATCAAACAGCTGGTAAATCTTCTAGAATAGATGCCCTTTCTGTCAAGTTGTGCAAGTTGTGAGGAGAAACAATGATGTGAGATTGGCTAGGAATTATGAATATGAAATCAAAAAATCCCCAAATCATACTGCAGGCATTAATTCTGGTGATAACAAAATAAGGAAAAGACCCTTGCTGCCAGTGTCATATAGGCCAATATTAATATTAAATCATGATTACAAATTGTTTAAGACTGCATTATCAGCAAAATTAGTGAAGGAAATTCCAGACTTAATATTTGGATTAATTTGATTCCATGGGAGGAGAAGGACATTTGACAGCCTTCTAAGGTCACTTAAGATAATGCAGAAGGGAGGAGGGAGGGGAAGCTTGTGCTAGTTAATTCAGAAGGGAGGGGAAGCTTGTGCTAGTTAAGGAGCTTTATAGAAATTCAAGAGCACAACTCAAAGTGTTTGCAAATATGTCAATGAAGTACGTTTAACTAGGTGAATGAGGCAGGGCTGCCTGCTATCACCAATTTTGTCTGACCTTTACCTGGAGCTGTTAGTGACAGCAATAGGGGTATTAGAAATAAAGGTTATAAGAGGGCGAGAATCCTCATTAGAAACAGAGCTGCATAAGTGGAGGAGAATCCAACTAAAAACAGTACTAGTTACTGGTAACATGCTGGCAACACTAGAAGTTTTCTGAAAGACTTTTTAAATCTATAAGAGGTACTGGAAGATTTCAGTAAAGTGTTAGGATGTAAGGTGAACAGAGATAAGACAAAGGCAGAAGGCTTAAAATAGAAGCACATAAGTCTTAGATTGTAGGTGCATAATACATTGAAATATTTCAGAATATAGCTTGTGGTGAGCTGTGAGTCAAAAGCAGTTTCATACTAAATGGCTTTTAACTCATTCCCTCCAATACAGCTCTTCTGAGTGTGTACCTTTAACTCCCAGTGGGTGTGGCTTCAGCCTTTAAAAAAATAATTTATCACCTTACAATTCTAACAAATAGTCATTGACATAGGTCAAATATCAATACAATTGTGTTTGCCATCATGTATGCTTCAAGATAAAACATTCTGATACCTTGTATGCAGCATGGTTTTGGAATTATTAATACACATATGAACAAGCAATATTTGACACCTAGAGGCGCAGTAGGAGGTAACTGCAGAAACACCTAGAGGCGTCACTTGGAAATGAGTTAATAGAAGTTACAGGTGAGTTACAGAAATGGAAGTCATTAAGTATGAATGTAGATCAAAGAGTGTCAGTCCTGGAACAGCAAGTTTTTTTTAATCCCATATATTATACTTGGGACAAGCTATTTGGTCCCATCCAGATGGAGGGTCAGTTAACAAGTTTGAAATATTTGATGGCAAAATTCTTATGGATGAGGAGACACCTAAGATAGCATGGAATAAAGAAGTCCTCCAAAAGGAATAGTGGGGACTATTAGTCTCAGATATATATAGAGAGATACAATGAGGGCATTATAGTTAGTGAACTGTGTCAGATGTAGGGTAATCTCCAATCATAGAAGGTGTAAGGAGATGGCAAGGAAAAGATAAGCATGTTTAAATTAAAAGAATTTGTTAACAGTGTTTTGGGGAGGAGCAGGAAAGAAACATTGATCAACCATTGCTGGGGATAGTGAGAAGTGAAAGAAGTAGGTCATTTGTGGTGGTAAGGCTTAAAAGATGAAAGCAGGCTAACTGCTAATAGGAGGAAAGAAAAACATGGAAGGAAAACGACAATATATTGGAGGTGGAAAATAAGGAACTAAATCCTAGACAATGTGACCATTTAATAGTGAATGGTGTTCTACTCACCATGGATGAGACCAGAGGACTTTTTTTTAATTCCAGGAGTTAGAAAGCTAGAATTTTTTTACAAGCCCAGGGGATACAATAAAATAGTTGAAGAAAGGTCCCAGGCTGAATGGCCAGAACTTCTCACACAGATAAAATAAGTTATACAAGAAATTGATTGGGGTCGGAGGCTAATCTGAAGGGCATATTTAATGCTGCAAATAACAATGCAAGCATTAGTTCAGAAGGTAAAGGAAGGAGGGGGGATCTTGAACAAGGAAATTAGTCAAAAGATATCAGAGCAACAATGTCAAATGCCATGGATAATGGCAAAACCAAGGAAGTTTACAATAATCTTGTTGAGGTATCTGCAGATATATCTACGGACTGAAAAAATTAGCAAGAATATCTCCCATGGTACATCAGACTTGGTGGTTATGTAGTACATGGAAAGGGGAGACTGAAAACATATGTTTTGGATTTATGGGAAGGTGGAGATTTTTAGGATAGTCCTGCAAGACCTAATCAGGAAAATGCTAAATCAAAATGTAGAACTAAACTGCTTCTTATATTTTCTAAGGGAATGGGAGGAGGAAGAACTACCTGCTCACAAAGATTCTTTGCTATGGATAGTGCTACTCTTAGCAATGAAAACAGTAACAAGGTAGTGAAAAACTTAGCAAGGTCCTAAAATAAGTAAACTTGCTGAGCTGGTGAACCAACTGAAGGAGGAAGAAGAGGGAATAGCAAAAGGAAATAAGCAGAAATTAATAAACAACAGCACCACCTTCACTCCAAAATACTTCAGCAACAGGAAGAAATCCAAGTGGAATATAAAGACACCAAACAATAGAGCAGTTCCACAGGAGTTAAAACTTTTATTCACTGATAATAGCACCTCAGTGCAACCACTTTGTAGGAATACAAATACACAGTGCAAAACCTCCACTTTTATACAATTCACTCATCGAATGAACTTTAATGAATTCCAATTATACAATTAAATAATTAATAGCACTTCACATTTAAAGCAAACATTTCCAGTTTAACTCATTGTTTAATCCCTTTGGGACCAATGTTTTGTACTTTAAAATATAAATACATTCCTTATGCAATAACTTTTCTTTTAATACCTGTTCACCTCCCCATTTGCAATTAATTTGTTCCAATATTGAACCCTGCAATAAAGCAGGGTTACTATTATGTTTTATTTTAAAGTGGGAAGAAATTATTTCATCTTCTCTCTGGTGTTTTATGTCCCTTAAATGTTCCAAAAATCTAGTACGGAACATCCTTTTTGTTTCCCCAATACAAAATAAGTCACATGGGCAATGTAGAACATATAAAACCCCTCTACTATCACATGTATATACCCCTCTAAATATAAATTTAACATTATTAATATTGCTAAAAAAATTGACAACATGAGAACAAGCCAAACATTTTCCACATTTAAAAGTCCCAAAACTCATTAAGGGGCTTTCTATGTCAATTGATGGCATCTCAAAAGCTCCATGGATCAACATATCCTTTATACTTTTGCCCTTTGTATAAGACAAAGAGGGGTAATTGGGTAGAAAATTTGCCAAAAATTTATCTTGCAACAAAAATTTCCAATAATGTTTGACCATGCTTACAATTTCTTTACTTTTCATATTATACATAGACACAAAAAACATTTGTTCTTTTTTATGTTGCTTAGATATAATACCCTGAGGCTGTATAATGCCCCTTTTGTTCTCAAGTATATTATTTTGAACCACACCATTCATGACTCTATACTCTGCCGCTTTCACCATAGTTGAATCATATCCCCTTTCTAAGAACATTTCAGTTGATTTTCTTATTTCCTGTCTCAGAATGCTCCTATCATTGCAAATCCTAGACGAACACAGAATTTCCCCATAAGAGAGAACTGCCAGTAAATGGGGAGGGTGGCAGCTTGAGGCATGGAAGTACTGACTACTGTCCAAAAACTTCCTATGTACATTGGTAGCAATAGAACCATCACTCCTACCCTCTAAAATTAAATCCAACTATACTACTTTTTTCCTTGCTATAACCCGTCAAAAGACAAACCAAAGGGATTCTGATGTAAATCGGCAATAAAATTAACTACTCTATCTTGACCCCCCCCCCCTTGCAAATAAAAATCAAACCATCTATATATCTAAAATAAAAACAAACACATTCCTTCATAAACTCTTGCCTAAATAAAAAAGAACTTTCAAAAAAAGCCATAAACAAATTGGCATACATGGGGGCAAAAGGAGCCCCCATGGCTGCTCCTTGTTTCTGTTTAAACATCTGATTATTGTAACAAAAATCATTATTTTTTAAACAAATATCTACTAATTCCACTATAAAGTTGGAAAGTGGATCATCCCCCCAAAAATAGGAAATGGCCCTCATGCCATCCACATGTTTAATGGAAGTGTAAAAGCTTTTTCCATCGAGCACTACCCGATACATGTCTTTATCCCAAATTATTGGGGAAATTTTTTTCAAAAAATCAAAACTATCCTGTATATAAGAAGATGTTCTTTGAACATAAGGAAATAATAACCCATGTAAAAAAGACCCACATTATAAAGAAAATATTTGCAAGCAGAAATAATAGGTCTTCCCGGAGGATCAATCGGGTCTATATCAGAAACCCGAAAGATGAATTCAGTGAATCTGTGTACATCGACACATAAAGGTCAATGTATGAAATGAGTGAACACCGTAAATGCCGAAAGGGAGAATGCCAAACTGTGGTGCGGTATCAGAGTTGGTATATTTAAGTAGGAGGTGTGGGGGGCACAGGCCTGCAAAAACGTTTTAAAAGTGTTTTCAGTTAGGTTTTTTGGGTTGGGTTTATCTTACCTGTATGGCGCTGTTGCTTCCGGTATCATGTTCGGCGTTCTCTCTTTCGGCGTTTACAGTGTTCGCTCTCTGCAGTCATCGACCTTTATGTGTCGATAAACTCAGATTCGCTGACTTTGTCTTTCGGGTTTATAATATAGACCCAGATCAATCAAAGTTTTGTGTATTTTGGGCAAGCAGAAAAAACAGCCATTTCACTATTTTTATTAAGTAATTTTTCTTTTAAATCTCTACTAGTGAAATAGCCCAGTCTGTCACCCTTTTTCAATAATTCTTCATACTCTTTCAAAACTATAGCTGCGGTGGTGGTGCTGCGGTAGCGTTGTCGCCTCACAGTACGATGTCCTGTTCGATTCTCAGCTAGAGCGTCTTCTGTGTGGAGACATGCGTGAATGGGCGTACCTTTGTTGAAGGTTGTGAGTCAGAGCTGGCAACACGGCACGTAAAAATCTACTGCCAATCATTAGCGGACCAGAGTTTCGCTGTGGCTACCCCTAACCAGGAAAAGCAGAAAGACACAACAACAACTCTTTCAAAGCTATAGCAAATATGTTTTTCTCACATATTTCATAAACTTCCTGATCAGCTAGATGATCCATGCACATTTTATGATATTGTAATGCATTCATTTATCCACTGGTTTAATCACAAGATGCTTCCTGTTCTGTAACTCCTTTAATTACTTCCACTCATTAAGTGTTAAATTGTATCTGATCTTCCCCTTATTGCTTAAAACCTCTTTGCAAATATTTTCCCCTTCAAAATTTACCATAAAATAAAAATGTGACACATATTCATTCACAAATGGGGGAATAAACATATTTAGCACTGGAATATTTGATGTATTTATAGTACAATAAGCATTCACATTATCAATAAATATTTCATCCATATCTTCACAACATGAATGAAACTATATTCTGATGTTTCATTTTCTAAACTGGAAACATTACAATTTGTATCATGTGCAAAAAAACCCACTTCAAATGTAACTACCAAACAAGCTTAAAGCTTCTTGTTTAATTATATGAGCCCAATGAATAACAGTAGGTAGAAATTTAAGGCCTAAATTTAAAACTGTGAACTGTTCTTCAGATAAAACACCATTAGACAAATTTAGTACCATGTTGCAATTCACAAAATCATTAATATTGTTATTGTTTAAATTTCTAATGTTAAAGTGTTCATTTCTATAGACCCCTTTGTAAAATCCGTTCGCATTATTCCTGCCTCTCTTTTGTCCCTGCCATTGTTGGTGCTGGTTCCCTCCATTCTAAAAGCAGCATTGAAAATCCTCAGTTTCTTGAGGAGGGGGTAAAAGTGGAAACTCGTTGTCTGAACTCTCATACCATTTGGGCTGACTAGCACCTTCAGAAGACACAAAGGAAACAGAGGACACTTTCTTCAAAACTCCATTCCTACGGCCAGAGGACTATTGAACAATTTCTGAGTGGTTCACAAGCTGAGTCTGCTGCATCAAATGATGATCATTCTGTAAGTCAAAATATGAGTCAACTTTATGATATATTTATTACTAAAAGATCTAAGCAGGTGCCTAACCCGTTTTTATCTGTGGGACAAACTTTGAGTGCTATACCCACAGATAAGAGAGAGCTCTGTGAAAGATTTGAAAAATGGTTGGAGAAAGAAATGAAGGTTTATTTTAATATTTTGGGGTTGCAGTGCTATATATATATTACACCAAGGGGCCTTTGCTTCATAAAAAGCCCAAGTACACTGTTCGATGATAACTGCTCTGTGGATAAACAGTTTAAAAAACGCTGGTAAGGTGCTTCACATAAATGTGTGACGGAATGGTTGCACATTTTGAAGAAGAGAGATCAGTTTAAACATAATAAATTGAAGCAAGAACTGGCGACCCTATCAAATACTATCAGTGCTTCTTTGGGGGCAAATAATGTGAGCAGATTTTTGGATAGGGTCAATGCTAAGTTGTCCGCTTTGGAAGCATAATTAGTTAAATTTAAAAAACAAAACTTTTACGTCATGTTGGTGACTATGAAGGGGGGTGGGCCTTTGTGGCTTTGTCCAATCATCAGTGGAAGAAACAACAATGTAGGAATGGAGGTTTGAAGAAGGTGTCCTCTGTTTCCTTTGTGTCTTCTGAAGGGGCTAGTCAGTCCAAATGGTATGACAGTTCGGATAACGAGTTTCCACCTTTATCCCCTCCTCCACAAACTGAGGATTTTCAACACCTCTTTCGGAATGGAGGGAACCAGCACCAACAACAGCAGGGATAAAAGAGAGGCAGCAATAATCTTCTTCTTCTTCTTCTTTCGGCTTTTTCCCGGTTAGGGGTCGCCACAGCGGATCACCTTGTCCGCACATTGAATGGCAGTGGAGTTTTACAGTGTCGAGTTGCCAGCCCGGCGCCCAACCTTCCACAGAAGGCACACTCACACACACACCTAGGGCCAATTTAGAGTGTCCAATCCACCTGCAGCATGTCTTTGGGATGTGGGAGGAAACCGGAGCACCCGGAGGAAACCCACGCGACCACAGGGAGGACATGCAGACTCCGCACAGAAGGCACCCCAGCCGAGGATCGAACCAGAGAACCTCTTGCTGTGAGGCAGCAATGCTAACCACTGCACCACCGTGGCCGCCCAGAGGCAGCAATAATGCAAACGTATTTTACAAAGGGGACTATAGAAATGAACACTTTATCAGTAAGAAATTTAAATGATAACAATATTAATGATTTTCTGAATTGCACCATGGTAGCAAATTTGTCTAATGGTGTTTTATCTGAAGAACAGTTCGCAGTTTTAAATTTAAGCCTTAAGTTTGTACCTACTGTTATTCCTAGGGCTCATATAATTAAACAAGAAGTTTTTAAGCTTGCTCGGAAGTTACATTTGAAGTGCTTTTTGCGCGTGATGCAAATTGTAATGTTTCCAGTTTAGAAAATTAAACATCAGAGGATAGTTTTCATTCATGTTGTGAAGAGATGGATGAAATATTTATTGATAATGTGAATGCTTATTGTACTATAAATACATCAAATATTCCAGTCCTAAATATGTTTACTCCCTCGTTTGTGAATGAATATGTGTCACATTTTAATTTTATGGTAAATTTTGAAGGGGAAAATATTTGCGAAGTGGTTTTAAGCAATAAGGGGAAGATCAGATACAATTTAACACTTAATGAATGGAAGTCATTAAAGGAGTTACAGAACAGGAAGCATCTTGTGATTAAACTGGCGGATAAGGGCAACAAAATAGTAATAATGAATGTATTACAATATCATAAAATTTGCATGGATCATCTAGCTGATCAAGACGTTTATGAAATATGTGAGAAAAAAACATTTGATATAGCTTTGAAAGAGTATGAAGAATTATTGAAAAAGGGTATCAGATTGGGCTATTTCACTAGAAGAGATTTAAAAGAAAAATTACTTAATACAAATAGTGAAATGGCTGTTTTTTCTGTTTGCCGAAAATGCATAAAAGTATGATTAATCCCCTGGCAGACCTATTATTTCTGCCTGCAAATATTTGCTTCATAATGTGGGTCTTTTATTACATGAGTTATTATTTCCTTATGTTCAAAGAACATCTTCTTATATACAGGATAGTTTTGATTTTTTTGAAAAAAAATTCCCCAATAATTTGGGATAAAAACATATATTAGGTAGTGCTAGATGTAAAAAGCCTTTATGCTTCCATTAAACATGTGGATGACCTGAGGGCCATTTTTTATTTTTTGGGGGTGATCCACTTTCCAACTTTATAGTGGAATTAGTAGATTTTTGTTTAAAAATAATTATTTTTGTTACAATAATCAGATGTTTAAACAGAAACAAGGAACAGCCTTGGAGGCGCCTTTTGTCCCCATGTATGCCAATTTGTTTTATTTTAGATATATAGATGATGTGATTTTTATTTGCAAGGGGGGTCAAGACAGAGTAGTTAATTTTGTTGCCGATTTACATCAGAATCCCTTTGGTTTGTCTTTTGATGGATTACAGCAGGGTAAAAAAAATGGTATACTTGGATATAATTCTAGAGGGTGGGAATGATGGTTCTATTGCTACCAATGTACATAGGAAGTTTTTGGATGGTAGTCAATACTTCCATGCCTCTAGCTGTCACCCTCCCCATTCACTGGCAGCTCTCCCTTATGGGGAATTTCTGCATTTGTCTAGGATTTGCAATGACAGGAACATTTTGAGACAGGAAATAAAATCAGCTGAAATGTTCTTAGAAAGGGGATATGATTCAACTATGGTGAAAGCGGCAGAGTATAGAGTCATGAATGGTGTGGTTCAAAATAATATACTTGAGAACAGAAGGGGCATTATACAGCCTCAGGGTATTATATCTAAGCAACATAAAAAAGAACAAATGTTTTTTGTGTCTATGTACAATATCAAAAGTAAAGAAATTGTAAGCATGGTCAAACATTATTGGAAATTTTTGTTGCAAGATAAATTTTTGGCAAATTTACTACCTAATTACCCCTCTTTGTCTTATACAAAGGGCAAAAGTATAAAGGATATGTTGGTCCATGGGACTTTTGAGATGCCATCAATTGACATACAAAGGCCCTTAATGAGTTTTGGGACAGTTAAATGTGGAAAACGTTTGGCTTGTTCTCGTGTCAATTTTTTAGCAATATTAATACTGTTAAATTTATATCTAGAGCATGTGATAGTAAAGGTGTTGTATATGTTCTACGTTGCCCATGTGATTTATTTTATATTGGGGAAACAAAAAGGATGTTCCGTACTAGATTTTTGGAACATTTAAGGGACATAAAACACCAGAGAGAAGATAAAATAATTTCTTCCCACTTTAAAATAGAACATAACAGTAACCCTGCTTTATTGCAGGGTTCAATATTGGAACAAATTAATTGCCAATGGGGAGGTGAACAGGTATTAAAAGGAAAGTTATGGTATAAGGAATGTATTTATATTTTAAAGTACAAAACATTGGTCCCAAAGGGATTAAACAATGAGTTAAACTGGAAATGTTTGCTTTAAATGTGAAGTGCTATTAATTATTTAATTGTATAAATGGAATTCATTAAAGTTCATTCGATGAGTGACTTGTATAAAAGTTGAGGTTTTGGACTGTGTATTTGTATTCCTAGAAGGTGGTTGCACTGAGGCACTAGAATCAGTGACTAAAAGTTTTAACTGCTGTGGAACTGCTCTATTTTTTGGTGTCTTTATATTCCATTTGGATTTCTTCCTGTTGCTGAAGAAATTAATAAACAATTGGTTAACCTGGCTCCAACATTTAGGTAGCAAATAGGAAACAAGAGAAAAGGAAAGGGTGGAAAAATGTTTGGGGTTATAGGAAGACTTATCTTTGGAAGACTGGAGAGGGGCAGACAAAGAAGCAGCAGATTATTACTAGAATAAATAATTTAGTAGGATAATATACTGAAAAGATATAGCTTTAGGTCTTCTAAAAATCTAAGGAAGTTTAAATAAATATAGCAACAGAGAAAGAAAAATAAAGTTGGAGTGGAATGCATGAAAAAATAGCAAAGGAATAAAATGGACAATAAGAAGCAAAATGAGGGAAAAGTAACTGTAAGCTAGAAATTTACATTTATTATGGGTTTTAATATGTATAGTAGTTAAAATACTTTCAGTTTGTTAATAAAGCTGAATTTTCCAAAAAAAAAAAAAAACAGAAAAAGTTGAAATCTCTATGTAGTGCAGTCTTGCTGCAAATAAAACTACTAGGGAGACTCCCCTTGAGTTCCCTAATGATGGCTGCATTGGTTAGTGTTATGTAAGGAGAAGTTCTGAGTATCATTCACGAGAAGGATGAAGAAAAGACATTTCATTTTCACATGTGTGTTTGTGTGTGTTGAGGTCAACAGTAGGACTACTGGCAGCATATACTATGTGCATACCTCTCAAACTCTTAGAACAAGAAATCTGGACAAAGCCATAAATAATGGTGGGACAAAGGACCAAAAATAGGGACAATTTTTAAATATCGCTCTTACAACTTTAGAACATTGATAAAATAACAGGTCATACATTAGCATTAATCTTCTGAAGGGCATTAAGTCTGAAACTGAAACATCTGTTGCTATTTTCTGACTTCAGTCTTTAATGATTAGCCAGTGATTTGCCAGAAAACTACAGTTTTTTTGAAAAATCAAAAGTATGCTGCAAACATCTGGACATTCTGTGAAAATCTGTACAGTAGAAAGGTATGAGTGCAGGTCCTCAACGTTTTGAACTGCACATATATGGGTATATGTGGGGATGGGGGGGGGTATCATGAAATCAACACTGTTCCTCATATGTAGTCCTCATAACACAACATGCATGCTAATATCCTTATGCAAAAAACATCGCTGTCTGTATGGCACTGACGATGACACAGTAGATGTATTACTAAGTATAAACATTTATTGAGACTTAAAAGAATATCAAGTGCATCTTATAAGAGAATTATGCAAGCAAGTTAAGTAGAGAGAAAGTTGTGTTATATTTTCAAATTCATAATAAGAACGGATACTGTTAATAATGCATTTCTCCTGTATTATTCTTCAAGACACAAGGGGTTATGATTCCAACCCACAACTATAAGATAATCTTCCACATTAACGTCTAAGGAAAAATACCTTATAGGAAGGAAAAGAACACTTAAGAAACAAGGTATTCACAGTGACTATAGTGTTGTTCAGCTTTCTCAAACATTTCCATCCAATGTCACACAACGTGTAGCTGGGTGTCAGATTCTTCCAGAGGTGGCTAACTTGAATAGTAACATAACTAATAAAAATACATTAGTGACATAACAAGGCTTCTCATTATATTATTCATTTAATCTGTTTTGATATACTGGGCATAATAAATTGCATATATTAACATAAACGCTCCTTATAATAAGTGTTAAAAAAAGGAAATCAAGACTAAGGATTACAGAGAGATAAACCTTCATAATCATTTTTATGTTTCATTTTAATGATTTCAGTCTGCCATACTGTGTAATTATTTTATATTATTTCATGTTCTGTTTTCAATAAAACTGTTGAAAAAATGCTGTCTGAACAGTTACGAACACAGCACTTGAAGGCTGATTATGTTTATTTTATTTCATATGTATTTTTTGCTTGATTTCTTATAGTAAGTACATTTTCTTGTTTCAACAGGAAAAATACTAAAGAAATGAGACAGGAGTGTGTGTGTGTGTGTGTGTGTGTGTGTGTGTGTGTGTGTGTGTGTGTGTGTGTGTGTGTGTGTGTGTGTGCGAGAGGATATGTGAGAGCATGCATAACTCTCAACTGCTGTGGTTTAGGCTTAATGCAATAATTTTGGCCCTCAGATTCAGACAGGTATTCATAGTCTGGGGCTTCACAATTCTGAAGCAGTGATCCATGAAGAGTGGTGCTATGTGGTTATGCAAATACCGGACTTTCAGGATGACTGTAAAAATGTGGAGGACTTTTTATAAACACATCCCCCTATCACAAAAATCTAACATGCTTAATGCATCAGCGATAGGGGACAGCTAATACACAGGTAAGGGGCCTTAAATGTTTGCATATGAGTATGATTCATAGAGATGAATCTATAATGAGCTAATCTGCATATTAAATTTGTAATTGGCCCTGAACTTACGCCAGTAAGCAGCAGTTTACCAAGAGAATACAAAGATGCAAAGGAAATGGAAAAAAATGAGTGTGTACTGCCATATATTTTAAAAGTTGGTATAGTCATTGACTCTATTTAAAGAAATTGTTTGTATTGTATTTTAGTGCTTGAGCATACTTGGACAAACCACTGAAGGGGTCCTGGGGGAAATGTTTCATTCCGGAGTCAGTGACATGCTTGTGCAGACATGGATATACTACTGAAGGGGTCACTGGGGGATATGTTTCATTTTGGTGCTTGTGCATATTTAGACATACTGCTGGATGGGTCCTTGGGGGAAATAATTCATTGGTGTGTCAGGAAAGTGCTTGTGCATACATGGTCAGACTGCTGAAGTAATCACTTGTCAAAATAATTTATTTTGCATCATTTTAATGCTTGTGCAAACTTAAGACAAACTACTGAAGGGGTTGTTGGGTGCAATAATTCAGTAGAATATCAGGGAAGTGCTTCTGCATACTTGGACAAACTACTGATGGGATGGCTGGGGGCAAATTCACGGACTGCAATTCCAATATCAAAGGCAAAACATTGTTTTTACCAATAGGTGTGCACAGTGTGTGAATGTTAGGCTATCAATCGCAAACACACGTCATTAGCATACACCACTTTACAACATTTCTCATTTGCATTTCATTATATTTAAGGCATTTTGCATTAGCGTAAATGGCCTCTATGGATCTCACCTACTCATTTGCAAGCATCAGGGATACCCCTATCGCATTTGGGCAAGTAGCTATGAATACCACCTTCAATCTTACTTCTTCTAGACTTACTGGTATTTCTCATAAAATCAGACCTGTTTATGGGAACATATCTTATTAAATGAAGAAATTAAGCCTTTACAAAGATCCCCTGCCACAAACCATATAGGGCTTGAAATAGGAAGAACTTATATTGCGAAAATAATAAACTGCTCTTTTTTCTGACCCCCTGCTGTGATTTTGGATGGCCATGCTATGATTTTAAGTGCTAAAATGTTGAGAGATGCGTGAGTGCGCGCACTATGGATATGTGTGTGTGTGTTTGCATGTGTTTAAGTGGTGTTAATGAAGCATTTTAAATGAAGATGCCCATATACATTTCGCATTTAAATGTTTTGATATACATGCATCACAAAAAAACACAAATCTATTTCACTGCATTGGTCTATAACTATCTAAGTAACTGTTTCCACACTTTTCTCTCGTTTATGTGATTTTTACATGATAGGTAGTGTAAACTGCTACATCACCCTTAATATGCTTGTGTTATGCACATCTGCAGTGCTTATATCGTGTCGCTCTAGCCTGTCATTTTCCTGCAGCCAGGCACTGTGAAGGTCCTGTAGGGATTTTATCAGCCTTCTCAACCTCGTGTTTCAGATCTGTTAACAAACATTAACCTCACAGAAGATTGGTTGTTAGCCCATGAGACTGATAAGCTAATATCCTTATGTAAAAAGTGTTGTTTACTTTTCTGACCCCAAGTACAATTGTATTGTTGTCTCGTTGTTACTGTATCATCCAATGTGATAATAGTTCTTCATCCAAATTAATAGAATTAAGAAACCTTGTTGTACGACTTTATTTTTTACTCATCTTTGTATACAGCTGTGTTGGTCCACTTTATACACATTTTCCTCTTAATCCTTTTATTAGATATCCCAGCTTATTCCTGGTTCAAGGTCATTGACTGCCTGCTGATTATCCAACCAAAAGATAACCATTGTAGTGTGGAAGACAGAGTATGACCTCATGGCTGAGTTTTGGCATTGTACACAAAAAAGCCAGAGGTACTGCTATCCACTGTGAAAGAAGTTAGAAATACAGTGATGCATCACACATTGTAATGTAAACTGTGGAGTGTGAAAAACCTTAGGTGTGGTACACAGCAACTATCACTGCCATACCTGGGAAATGAGAGATTTAACTGGATATGTTTTTTTTCCCTTTTGTTTCTATGCATTCAGTGACACAAGTGGCTCTCCGATCAGGGCTCTGATATCACAAGCAGAACCGATACATACAAAGATTAACATAATGACCTATAGGATAACACCATCACTGATGGCTCAGAATACAGTACCTTGGACTTACACTAGTCCCATATCTTACATTTACAACTCACATTGATAACATCATGAACAAAGTAATTTCACAATTCAAGGTATGTCATAATATCTCTCACATACTGTCGCCATTTACAAGGAGAACAGTAACCAAAAACATATTTCTTCCCAAGGTTGAGTTTTGCCTGCCTCTTGTACCCCCATACTCATCACACAACACTTACAAACTACAGGCCATGGAAAATAATATTTTCAGTTTTGCTCTCCTTGCTGACTCACACACTTATCACTGCAACCAAATTCATCACATTACATGTCTATTAATAACACATAAGATCTCACTTCTTTTTAGCTATTTGCTGTTTAAAATGATAAACTCAAGATACTGTCCCATAACAGAGTAATCCTACTCTTTGAGGAGTAGCCAAGAAAATATCTAATACTTTTCTAACCACATTCTAAAACAGCAGTAGGTGAAAAAGCATTCTCTCAATTAAATCCACCCCCCTGGAACCATTTACCACCTGAAATCACACCTCTCACCTCATTGCGGGAGTTTAAAAAAAGCATTACATAATCACCACAACAAAGAACCCATGTGCAAATACTTTAGAGACATTGGCTAAAAATGCTTCTAAGATGTTACATGCAATGACATAGCTATGTACTTTGTTGCAAAATAAGATGAAAACTAACATCTGGCATTTAATAATTTTTGTACATAGTGTATATATAGTAGCATTCTATTCTTTTCATTTGCATACTATGTCAAAAAGTAACTAATATTCCACAAGTCTTTTATATTATTTATATTTGTATATATAACTATTTCACATCTACCAACACAAAACTATCTAAATTTCTTCTTAAGACCTGTAGCACTAACTTTTATTTCTTACTACTTTATGTAAATAATTGTGTTAATATTTTATTTCTGTTTACTCTCTCTCTATAAGCACAGGCTGTGTCTGAAAAGGGTAAGTACCTTACTAGTTAACAAATACTTAAATATCGTTAAAAAAATTTAAAAAATCACATATCCCAAAAAGCTGAGCCATATGAAAAATATCTCTTAAGTAATGAACTATATAGATGTAAAATGAAGCTAATTTAACAAAACATATTGTATTCTGGTAGTATAAAAGGGATTAATATTATTAGGCAGTACTTCTTAATTTGTATAATGAATGTGTAAAAGCATAACCTCAGAGTCTCTGCTAGGGAAGCTAGCTGTAAATTTATATGTCATCTAAGTGACTGAAGGGTAACAGGAAGACAGATAAATCTTTCTTATGTAGAAATACAAGATATAATATGCAAAGTGTCTTGGTTTTTTTTTTCATGATATCCAAACACATTTTAAGAATAAATATAGCATTATTATAAAGTTAAAATGTATATGTGAAAACACAAAGATAATCAAACACTGAGATGGTGTAATACCTTTTGTTTGAACAACATAGATTCTGCAATTACTCAAGCTTTTAGGCTAAAGGCAGGTGGGAGCCCTTTGTCAGGAATTATTAAGCTACTGATGTTAGATACAGTACTTATATAACCAGTTGTGCCAGTGCCCCATTTCCATCCTCCCAATCCTGTGCAAAATCTTGGAGAAAATTGTCTACTTTCAATTTACAGAATATATCACTAAATACCATCTTCTCTCACAAAAACAACATGTATTCTGGTCAGGGAGGAGCATAGCTACAGTTGTCTGGTCTCCAACTGATGAAATTACCAATTCAATGGATAAAGACAATTGCTCTGGTACAATTTTTATAGACCTCAACAGATCCTTTAACTTAGTCAGTCCTTCTTGTCTTATAATCCACTTTTCAGAATTAGGCATTAGCCCTGATACCATCCCTTGTTTCCAAGTTAAGTGACCAACGACCATTTCTCAGTGAACAAGAACTTCTATACCACTCTCTCTTCTCGCCACTAGTCAAAGATACACATAAAGAATCTGTTCTTATCCCCTTTGTGTTCTTTATATACATCAATAAACTTCTACCTGATCCTCCTTACCTTCTTGTTCTTCTAAATGCAGATAATATGGTCCTCTACCTCCATAACCACACATTGACTACCTTACATCAGTATCTACACTGGACTATTACTAAAAACCTCATACTAAACACATCCAAAACTAGATCTATGCTTTTTTTGGTACTAAACAAAAACTCAGCTGATCCAAGAAACATGTAGCAATCTATGATAGCAACAACCATCCCTTAGAGCAAGTCTAGTATCTTAGTCTGGGGCCACTTCTGAATCTCAAAATACTGAAATTTCAGATTTCAGTATATCGAGACCAGAAGTTTGAAACTGTAAAGACACTAAACCGCACAACACCGAAACACCGAAACACTGTACACCATAAAACAACAGTAAAAACACAACCCTCCCCAATATAACAATATAAACAATAATAAATAAAAAAAAAATAAAACAAACATATAATTTTGCAAGGGGGCAAGCCCCCATGCACCCCCTATGTGGGGGGCTGTGCCCCCACCCCTGCTCTCTCTCTCTCTCTCTCTCTCTATATATATATATATATATATCAACTGTGAGGTTGCACTAACTTGAAAAAAAATACTCCCATTGCACACTGCCATACTTAAACCCACTAATAACACACACACACACACACACACACACACACACACACACACACACACACTACACATGTACAAAAATCACCACTTTCAACACTAACATACACACTTTCCCACCTTCCTACCCCAAACTAAACCTACAAGCCCCCCCAAAAAACTTAACACGTGTACCCAAAATCCTACAAAACCAAACACGTACCTGAATCTCCGTACATAACCAGACATTGGCTGCTATGTAGAAATCCCAGAACACATTCCTCTTAAAAAGACACCAAACAATAAACTACACACCACACCACGCCTACCATGGATTTGGAAATAAAGATCCGTTAAAGTGCAGTTTCGAACAGCTGCACTTTCGACATTCCAGTCTCAAAATACTGAAATTCGAAATGTCAGTATTTCGAGAGTCGAAAGCGGACCCCTTAGTCTCTGGTTAGATGCCTCACTAAACTTCCACCTGCATCTTAATAAAACATGTAAAAAATAATCCCCTACTTTTCTTGTCACAAAAAATATCCCTTTTTCTCTCACACTCCACCAGATTTGGAAGAGGAAAAGGAATTCTTTTCCTTCAGCTTCAATTCACCCTCTCTCTTTTATCAGCAGTTTTTATTAAAAACTCCACCAGTATTCAAACAATAGAAAACAAAATATGTTGATTTATTATACATTCCCTAAGAAATGAGCACCACTGTATAACACTAAAAAAGGCCAACTGGTTCCCAGTTGATTACAACTGTTCAGAACCCTACATGAGTACACCCTCCCTCCTTTAACCTCAGAACTAATAAGACATACCCCAACATACAGCCTAAGAAACATCAACCACTCAGACCCTAAAACATAAATCCCACACTCTAAGCTTCGTATCTCTGACCATGCATTTTCAATTCATGGGCCCAAATTATGGGAGTCTCTCCTATTTGAAATTAAATATTCATCCTTTTTTTTCCAAATTATATTCCCTGTTAAAATCATAGTTAGTTAATCAATCAGCGTGTACCTGTTACCCCTCAGGTCACATCACTTAAGTATAAGTTAACTCTTCCCCACGCTAACTCAACCACTAAGATTCTTTGCTTCTTTTCATGTCTAATTTATTGGACTCTAATTTCTCATTCTGAAATAAACAAAAATAAACAATAATAAACAAGTTGTTATACTAAGATGCCTAAGTAATTGTTTTTCCAGGCTGTAGGATAGCTGTATCTCTCTATACCCCCTAACTCTGAGATCATGTTAACTCAAATTAAGAAGAATAGTTTGTTTTCCTGGAAAAAAGACAATTATTCCCTTGCTATGAAGTACATCGATCTCAGAGTTAGTATATGTTTAGGGACAGGGCCCTCCACCCCCACATGGTTGTAGGGGGCATGGCAACCCCACCCAAGGATGTATTATGTATTATCTTTGAACTTTTCATATTATCTGCATGCATCATAATGATGTAACCAGCATAATGTGACTAAGTATAGATCAGTTTAGTGCTCAGTGTTTCAGGTGTGTGTGTGTGTGTGTGTGTGTGTGTGTGTGTGTGTGTGTGTGTGTGTGTGTGTGTGTGTGTATATATATATATATATATATATATATATATATATATATATATATATCTAGGTTCATAGGTTAGTACTAGGCTAACTGCCTTTGTGGGCCATTTTAAGCCTAGCCAATTACCCCATGTGAGAATTAAACCCTGCACCTTGTCTCTGTAAGGTAAACACCTTAACGATTATGCCAACCTATATATATATATATATATATATATATATATATATATATATATATATCAGACACTTTATTCTTTACTCAGTTTTCTGAGTTCTCGTGTTCTGAGAAGTACCCAGCTGAAATTCACTTTGCTCTAATAATTGAAATAAAATTTGCCTTATGACAGTCATATCACCTGTGTTATCAGTTAAGTCTGTTCATTTCTTACATGGTGAAAGGGTTGGCAAACTATCTGAAGGACAGGACCCTCACAATTAAGGTGGAAGGTGCTACTTCAGAAAAAAAGAAAGTAACCAGTGGAGAACAGCAAGGTTAGGAAATGGGACCTCTCCTTTCTGCTATGTACTTTTCTGACCTCCATACAACAGACCCTGATCTATGGTGATCAAATTTACAGATGACTACAAGTGGGGCATCACCATCTGTTTCCCCACCAATAAAGAAGTGCGTCAGCAAGAATTAGTCCTTGCAAACTAGTGGTATACACAGAAATGGCTCAAACTAAATAAAAAATGTAGCAGTCTTTCTTTTTAGAGGCCGCCTTCATCTACAGCCTTCAGCATAGCCAGTACTGCACTCCACAAGGGTATACAGATCTATTGCTGGCATTCAATGTCATCAAAGCCCCCACCTTAAAGGATCTCTTACACCTTCATTGGAAAAACAGCTATACAAACACCTAAACCAAGAATGAAAATCTCCACCAACATATAAATAAAACATGTTGGAGGGAAAGAGGCAATGCCCAATGTCTTTCCCATATTTAGAGCAAATTGCCTCTGCATGTTAAGAAGAGCGACAAACGTTCCTCCTTCAAAACTAACCTTGATTGAATTGCTACATGCAAGTTCATCCCTGACTTGACATGATTTACTCCCCTAGAAGCAGAGGTAACATGTTGTGGGTGATATTTGACTTGACATGTTTTACTCCCCTGGAAGCAGAGGTAACATCTTGTGGGTGATATTTGACTTGACATGTTTTACTCCCCTGGAAGCAGAGGTAACATCTTGTGGGTGATATTTGACTTGACATGTTTTACTCCCCTGGAAGCAGAGGTAACATCTTGTGGGTGGTACTTGACAAGGTGCACATAGACTTCAGACTTATTTGCTTCATAATTTTTGTAATCCTTTATGATTCTAATTACAGTAAGGTGTGCTAGGATATGCATTTCAGTTTTAATACAAACTTAATGGACTAGAAACACATACTCACCAGATTTGTCCTTTCCCGTGTCCCTATAATCATGAATAAAAAGCTACCCTTTTGGAAGAAAGGCAGTTGTAGAAGTGCTGTCTGTGCCTTAACACTCTTTGTGATACAGTGTGTAAAATATATTTTTAATTGAATTAGTATAGTTGTTGAACTCAGCATTGAGATGTCAGGCCTGACTTAGTCTGCAGGTTTAGTCAAGTTGCATTATTTATTGGTGAGCTGCTATTACTACATAGATGTGGGGTTATGGGTAATTGCTGTAATTTATATTGGCAGCACTGTCAATCAGGATTTTATACAAGTTACATGGAATAGTGATACTCAGATAAAGTATGTCTGCTCTACTGGTTGCTGCATTAAGGAGAGTGTCACATCTCCCAAAGTGCAGTGACTTCAGAGTTGGTAGCAATATTCAGGGAGGGTAAAGTCCCCTGCATGTGGGGACTCTGCCTCCTCAAAAGAAAAAAGATTTGTGTTCTCTTTGGTTATGCACATTTTCAGTGAAAATGCTTTGTTTTTGTTGTACTTTAATTTCTTTGGATTTGTGGTTACAATCATTTAAATTGCCCAACTCTCCCCTCATATATTCCCAGATCACATACCCGTACTTATACCCTCCTCAAATTTCCTAAGAACAAGTCCTCAAGGCATCATCCAAGACCAAGAACATTATGTCTGTTGGATAGGATAACATACCATGCTGCCTACTGGCCAGCCTGAAACAGAACTTGTCAAACTTCCTACCGAGGGTATTCAGTATCAGCCCCCAAACAGGTTTCATGACAGATGAATGTAGGACAATAGCAGTCATCCTCTTGCACAAAGGTGGGGTATCAACAGACCCTGGTAATAACAGACCCATAAGCCTGACCTGTCTCATCTGTAAGGCTATGGAAAGGATCATTATAGGATAAATAAATAAGGACACAGGTAACCTACAAACTCTAACCCAAGCCAATATGGATGCATCGAAAGCAGATCCTGACTCCTTAACCTGGTTGATTTCTTCAAGAATGTTAACAAAGCAATAAATGCATGAGGGCAAATCAATACATAGAGTTTATCTAGACCCCGCAAACATGTTTGACACCATCCCATACTCGGATATTGTAGATAAACTCTCACAGCTGAATGTCTGGCCACTCCTCTTTTGTATTTATTTCTCACAGGTCAAAGCAAATGTTAAAGGTTTATGGCTGATAAAAAACAAAACAACAAGAAGCAGGTGTATACTCCAAAAAACGTTTTATGTTAGCGCTTTCACTCACAACTATGCATGAACTTCTTCAGACAATATAATAACCCAAACCATCAGTTTAAATAGATACAAATCATGACATCATAAAAACAGCCAAACATTTAAAGGCACACACTCCCCATTGCAAATATCTCACAGAATATTAAAATAGTTAAAGACATTGGCATAAAAAACTGTCACAAATAATTGCTACTATAAATCATTTCTCTAATGATTTAAGTTTTAAAATACATTTCAGCAAGCATTGATCATTTAAGCCTGGGTGTGCATAAGTATTCAGCTTTAATTGTCAGGATAACTCTCTCTCTTCCAACTTAAGATGTCAAGATCCACCTCTAATGTCCCTCTTAACTTGTTCAATAACAGAATAATAAAAAGAATGCACTTGGTGTTCTAAGATTTGTCTAGCTAACGCATTGGTAGAGTTCTGTCTGCTAATATTATATTGGTGCTCATAAATCCTTTGCTTAAGATGTCTTTCAGTTTTACCAATATAAAAAGCAGGACAAATCTGGCACTTAGCAAGGTAGACTACTCCAAAGCTTTTGCAATTATATTTCCCAATAATTTTGATGGTTCCTTTGCGAATATGAATTTTATTTGTAACATCTATGTATTTGCAGAAATTGCATCTCCCACATTTGAACATGCCGTAATTGTTACGGGTCTACTTCACATTGTCGTAAGCTGACAATATTTCCTTTCTTTATCGTAATATGTTGTTTTTGAAATGTTAAGTGCTTTAAATGTAATGTTCAAATGCTATGTAATGTTTTTCTATATTTTATTATGTTGTATAACTGGAGCTTTTCTCCCCGGGCCTCCACTGAAAATGGATATGTATCCAGTTGGACTAACCCGGTAAACAAAAGTAAATAAATAAATAAATAAATAAATATTGAGTCTGATATTGTCTGCACGACAATATCGAAAGTGAAGAACATCGTGCAAGTAAACGGAAATCTCCGTAAGGGGAGATTTCCGTTTACCTCAATGTAGTGCGGTCTCAGAGTTGGTATATTTAAGTAGGGGGGTGTGGGGGGGTGCAGCCCCCATGTGGGGGGTGCCGGGGGGCTTTCCCCCCTGCCTACGCCATTTTTTTTTTTAATTTTTTTTTTACATTATTCGATGTTTTACTTAATCGATCAATAAAGTTTGACCTTTATTGATTCGATTAAGTAAACTTTCGATAACGTGATATAGACGCAGTTGTTTCAAGTAATATTAATTTTCTTCTCAAGTAAATTCTTTAGGTTACAACCCCGCTTAAAAAGCACTTTTGGTGTCTCAACGATTTTTTGCCTAATAGTCAGATCATCGTTGAAATCACCCAGTTTTTAACAAGAATGTCCTTCAAGTGGTTAGCATCAAGGGAGAAAGGTGTAATAAAATTTAGGCTAAAATCAGGTTTGTGAAACATGCAGTTTCTGCAAATACATAAATGTTACGAATAAAATTTGTATTCGCAATGAAACCTTCAGAATTAATGGGAAATATAATTGTGAAAGTTTTGGAGTAGTCTTCCTTGCTAAGTGCCAGATTTGTCCTGCTTTTTATATTGGTAAAATTGAAAGACATCTTAAGCAAAGGATTTATGAGCACCAATATAATATTAGCAGGCGGAACACTACCAATGCTTTAGCTAGACACATCTTAGAACACTGTTAGAAAAATATGTATTAATGTGTGTATGCTTAATGCCAATTAATAATCAAATGATTTAATACGCTTTTCATTCTATTTTTCATGCACTGTGTTATATATATAAATTGAGTTTCATATGAGACTGAAAAGATGCTTTTTGAAAACTGCAGTATGCTTTCTGAAACTTGCAAGTTGCCCTCTGACCTAGTAACTGCTAGCACAGCAATATTCATGTTTATGCCTTTTGGAAATGTACTTGAGAAGCAGGTGCTTATCTGCTGGGTCAGGAACGAATGAATGAACAATACTATATTCTGTAAATGTAATGATTTTAGACAATCAGCTCTGTTCGAAGCATGAGAACATGTGCAACTGAAGTAACTTAGAGATAAAGTAGACAAAGGATTATTAGAGAAATGAACTGCTAGCATTGTGCTTGAATTAGCCATAGTACCTTGAATGGTAACATAACATGTATCTAACTGGAAGTAATCAAGGCCATGTTGTTTTCCTCAGGAAGTTTCACATAAAAATTGATAAATCAGCAGAAATTCATGGGAATGATGGTCAACAGATGATGATGAGAAAGGTGGTAATCTGTTACGTCAGCTTTGTAGGCCATGATTAGTTAGAGAATGTATAAAAATGAAAGTATTTCCTGTTTCTGGTTAGACAAACTCTGTATTAGCACATTTTTGTCTCCTTGCTGCAAGATTAAAGTGCCTTAACCTGAACCTACCGTGTTTTGATCATTTTTAAAGTATATTTTTCCTTTGACAGTTTGGTCCTTCGGACCGGAAAGTACCTCTCGCTCTAGGCCTAGGTCAGAATTGGGCCCGGTGGCATGCATCCGTACGGAGAAGAGGCCAAATCGGCTCTTCTGTTTTGAAAGACCTCCGACTGAATTGTCGTTCGAAAGAGGCCAGCCACTGTTTCTGATCTGGGATTGGAGGACGAGTCAGCGATCTGGTGGATCAACTCACGGAGGGTCAGGTAAGGAGGAATTACCTTATTTCTGTTTTAAGATCAGGGACTAATTACAGAACTGTTTTTTGTCAGGAAGATTTGCATGTGCAGATCAGGGACAGAAAAAGGGGTTACTGTTTTTGTCATAGATCAGGGAAACAGAATAGGTAGGCAGTTATTCTAGATAAACTGTGAAACGGTATAGAGCTGTGGTACCACATGATAAAAAGGGTTACGTAACAATTTACAGCTTAGCTAAGGCAACAATGGGAAATCAGTGTACAAAAAGCTCCCGAGACCCGCCCCTAACTGAAGACGCGAAGTATATGCAATTACAGCGTGCGACAATGTTAACTATTATACAAAATGGGTTGATAAGTATAAATTCGATGGTAATTTAGATAAACTCGCACTTATTAAACTTGTCAGGCAATTAAAAACAGACGCAAAAGGTCAATTAAAAAATCAACAACAATTAGGAGTCCCTCAGGCACATAGGTGGCTTGAGGAAGCAAATCGCAGGGATCAGAAAATAAAGAATTCAAAAACGATGTTCTTAGACAAAGAAGACAATAACTTGGTAATAGCAACAGCCCCTCCTTCGCTCCCTCCACTTCCCTTACCAGAATATGAAGCAAGTGGACAAGCTGATCCACCTCCGCTATATCCAGCTGCTTCTACAGCATCAAAACCATTTGTCAGGGATCCTATCGAGACAAGGTCTTGAACACGTGACTTGAGGAGGGAGATTGAATTATGTGAAATAAATAGAAAATCACAGGCTATGACTGAAGAGGAGATATGTCCACTCATAGAAGTACCAAATCCTCAGGCAGGACAGGCAGGACAGGATCCGACTCTTTTAGTTTATAGACCGTGGACACCGGAAGATATCCGGAAAGCCACAGAAGGAATTCCCCATCCGAAAGTGAATTTTCGAAAATTTTTAGAAGACTTACAGGGTATGAGATTAAGTTACCATTTGAATGGAGAAGAAGTAGAAAAAGTAGTTAGACAAATTGTAGGTCCAGATTGGCACATGATCAGTGCCGACTGGAATCCTCGTGACACACAGCTTAGACCACTCCCACATACTAATGCAGAATTGGATGGCAGAGTGAAAGGTCTGACAGACCGAATCTCTGAAAAGTGGAAGCCTAGGGCTGATTGGACTTGCATTAATCAGTGCATTCAACAAGAAGGTGAAACAGTTGATAGATATTATGCTAGACTGTTAGAATGTTTTAATAACCACTGCAGAATGCAGATACCAGAAAACCAGACACAAGACTCCCCATATGAACAACAGCTAAAGAATGCATTCTTGAAGGGTAGTATAACTCCCATTAGCAGCTTTATTACAAAGCACATGGTAGATCATCATACAAGTAGACTACAGCCATTACTTGAATATGCTATACATGCAGAGAGACATTTTAATAGTAAAAAGAAAAAGAAAACTCAAGTATTTTGGCAGAAGATGGGTCAGAAGTATTTGTAGTACAAACTGGGAGAAAGAGTAAGAAAAATACCCAGGGAAATAAACAATCTGACAAGCGATCAGAAGATTTTGAAGAAAGAAAGAAAAAAGGTGAATGTTTTAAATGCGGGAAAAAATGACATTTAGCAAGGGATTGCAGGCTAAATAAGAAGGTGACTACAGAGAATAAGGAAGATGAGGAATGACTATATGATAGTCAGGAATCACTGAATGAAAATAAACAGGAAAGGATAAGTGCAAATGTGATAGCAAGGGTAGAGGATGTGACAGAAGGGGTAGAGGATGTGCATGAATTTGCAGACATTGAAGAAAATGAAATTTTGGACTTAGCCTTATTGAGCCTAGAGCTTTACTTAGCAGATACAAAACCGGAAGTGACGCTTCTGGTAGAGGGGAGGGAAGTCAAATTTTTGTGTGACTCGGGGGCTTCACGGACCCTGATACACCCTTCCAAATTACCGGAAGATTCAGAATCACCAGATTATATAATAGTGAAAGCAGCTAATGGACAGCTGTATCGGGAGCCACTCTCCCATGACATAGCAATAACAGACCCCGTATCAGGGATGACCCAAAGAAGTAAAATTGTAGTTTCTGCAAAATGCCCAGTAAACCTTTTGGGTAGAGACTTAATGCAGATATTTGGCATAGCCGTAGTTCCAACCATGCAGGGTATGGAAGCACAGCGGCAAATGGATACTTTTGTAATGCGACCGGAGGGTGAGACATATTATTGGTACAGCCAGAACTTAGTTACGACTGGTCCAGGGGCAGTAACCGAAGAACTGATGAAAGTAGCCATCAGTAAGTCCCCCTCCCTCGACATTGACAAACAGCATTTGTTGCATTGTACTTTATATTACTGTAATAGACCAGGACCTAATAAAGATTATGAGCAAGAATTGTTTCAGAACCACGCGAACAGACTAGTGTTACGAAATTTGTACTGGGACACAGAAGGAAACAGTGTAGTAAGCTGTTCATTGCCCCAGGAATTTTTAGCACTTTACAAATCTAATCGATTGCCACATGTTAGCTTAACTAAAAATAGAAATTTGAAATGGGCAGACTTAGGTGAAAAAGTCACAAGGTGGGAAAAGCAGACAGAGTTAGAACTCTCCGAACAAGGAGTACAGAAACAGAAATTGAATTGGATAACACAGACACACCCAACTGTGCACTCACAGTCTAGTGAGAATAGCTGAGTATTACTCTTATTAGAAGAAGATGAAAAAGTCTTGCAAAGCATACCAGACATTCTCTGGTCAACAGGGAAATCAGACGTAGGACTTATACGAACAGCAGGACAAGTTACTATTACGCCAAAGTCAGCATTTAGACCCCAGAAAAGACAGTATCCCTTGAGAAAGGATGCAGAGATAGGAATCAAACCTATAATAGCAGCCTTACTTAAGGAAGGAGTCTTAATAGAATCTCCTGATTCGCCATGTAATACACCTTTATTTCCTGCCAGGAAAGCAAACGGGGAATGGCGTATGGTCCAGGATTTACAAGCTGTAAATAATGCAGTTATACCCAGGGCACCGATGGTGCCAGACCCACACACCTTACTGAATGATTTAAAGCATCAGCAAAAGTATTTTTCTGTGGTAGATATTAGTAATGCATTTTTCTCAATACCGATACACCCTGACAGCCAATATTGGTTTGCATTTACGTTTCAGGGAAAACGGTATACATATACAAGATTACGGCAGGGATATTGTGAAAGTCCAACAATATTTGCACAAGAAATGGCAAGCAACCTGGCGGGATTTATCCCACCGAGAGGAAGTCAGATTTTACTTTATGTAGACGACATTCTGCTGGCAGCCCCCACCCAGCAAGAATGCAAAGAGGACACTATAGCATTATTACAGTTTTTAGCTACTCAAGGTCACAAAGTAAACAAGAACAAACTACAACTTTGGAGAAAACAAGTTAAGTACTTGGGATATGTAATATCCAAGGAAGGTAGAATATTAGACGAAGATAGAAAAACAGCAATATTACAGGCACCTAGACCAACTACCAAGAAGGAAATGATGTCCTTCCTGGGAACTACTAATTTTTGTCGAAGCTGGATACCAAATTATGCTTTGGAATCTGCTCCACTGGCCAATTTAATATTCAAAAAGCCGATGAGAGGACAAGATTTATTACAATGGACACCAGAAGCAGAAGCAGCTTTCTGCAAGCTGAAACAACTGATAGCATCATCCTTAGTTTTAGGATTACCAAACTATCATAAGCAATTTTTTCAAACTGTAGACTGTAAGCAGGGTTATATGACATCAGTATTGACACAGCAACATGGGGACAAGCAACGCCCCATAGCTTACTATTCATCACAGTTAGACCCAGTGGCATGGCCCTGCCCCACTGTGTACAAGCAGTAGTTGTAGCTGCAATGGCAGTGCAGGCTTCGGCCTCAGTAGTGTTATTCCACCCTCTCACATTGAGAGTACCTCATGCAGTCGCAATTATTTTACTGCAAGAAAAAGTAGCATATCTTTCTCCTGCTAGACATCTTTCCTGTATGACTATACTGTTGAGCCAACCTCATATGACAATTGAACGATGGACAACTTTGAATCCGTCAACCTTGCTCCCAACCCCTGCAGATGGCAAACCGCACTGCTGCCTGCAGGTGATTGAGCAAAAGACATTACCTAGACAAGACCTTACGGATGTTCCCTTGGATGATGCCGAGGTGACATACTATGTGGACGGCTCGTGCAGGAGGGGTCCTACAGGACAGATCCTAGTGGGGTATGCAGTCGTTTCTGATACTGAAACTTTAGAAGCAAAATCTTTACCACACAATTTATCTGCACAAGTGGCAGAGTTGATTGCCTTGACAAGGGCATGTACCTTAGCAAAAGGTAAGAAAGTGAACATTTATACTGACAGTCAGTATGCTTTTTCTACTGTACATGTTTTTGCGCAGCAGTGGAAAAATAGAGGAATGATAACATCTACTGGTAAACCAATTAATCATGCGCAATTTATTTTAGATCTATTAGACTCTATTCAGTTACCTCAAAAAGTAGCTATTTGCAAATGCGTAGCTCATACCAAGCAACAGGATAGGAATTCAAAAGGTAATGCGCGGGCTGATACAGCTGCGAAGCAAGCAGCTTTAGCCTCAGAAGCTTTTCTTTTGAGTGAGGAATTACAACCCTCTGAGACTTTAGATTTAGAAATGTTAAAAACAATGCAGACACTGACTACAAATGTAGAAAAACAGAAGTGGATAAAATGAGGAGCAATCCTTGAAAAGGGACTGTACATCTCCAAGGAAAAGAAACCAATTTTGCCATCTAACTTGTTTAGATATGCAGCTTTGTTGAGCCATGGGCAGAGCCATGTCTCAACAGGGGGGATGGTACAGTTAGTGAATCGAGTGTTTACAACCTATGGATTTACAAATTACACAAAAAATTTCTGTGCAGCATGCCATGTTTGTAACAAGCATCACACACAAGGGGCATTGAAGCCTAAGCAAGGGAGTTTCCCTACACCACCGTATCCGTTTCATACTATTTGTATGGATTTCATAGAACTGAATAAATGTGAGAATAAAAAGTATTGTCTTATCATTATAGATATGTTTTCCAAATGGGTGGAAGCTTTTCCAACTAAAAATCCAGATGCAGCTACTGTTGCAAAAGTCCTTGTTAAAGAAATTATACCCAGATTTGGCATACCGGAAAAGATTTATAGTGATAACGGTGCACATTTCGTGAACCAAACAGTACAGCAACTTAGTCATTATTTTGGAATATCGTTAAAAAATCACTGCGCTTACCACCCCCAATGTGCAGGGTTAGTAGAGAGGCATAATTGGGTGTTGAAGAACAAGCTTAGGAAGTTGATGAGCGAGACACAGAAAAACTGGGTGCACTGTTTGCCTTTAGCACTGTTGAGCATGAGAACTGTTCCAAATGCAAAGGGATTAACTCCTTTTGAAACTTTGTTTGGGAGGGCATATTATACACCTCAGTGGAAACCTCTCATGTCTGCAGAGCAAGAGGCTGACAGTTCACTTGCAGGGTTTATGAGGCGATTTTTGAATAACAAACTTTTGCAGTTAAATTCTGTTTCAGATAAAGAACAACCAAAATCAGAAGCACCAGTAGCCCCAGGCACCTGGGTCTGGGTGAAGATTGTGAAGCGAAAGAATTGGAGTTCTCCGAAGTGGGAAGGACCATACCAGGTACTACTGTCAACACCCACTGCAGTCAAGATCGTGGAGTGAGCTTCCTGGATTCATTTGACGCACTGTAAACTGGTTAAGAACTTTGAATTGGACAAAAACTTTGTTACTGTTGTACAACGAGAACATAATGGCCAGGTACAGAGTGAATAGAGACATTGAGCAACCTCAGAAAACTTGTACGATCGTTTTAATAGCTATGCTAATCACACTGTTCTTTTTGTGTGGCCACTCCTTTTTCCTGCCACAAAAGTTGAACTGATTAGACGTAATGAACCAAACATAGACTAGCATCCAAACTTTAACACTTATCAGGCAATTACATGTGTGTATGCTGAGACTTTTAATGTTTTGAACTGCTGGGTCTGTACGGCCATACCAACAGCATACAGGGGTTTATTGATGGCTGCTATCCCCCTAGGGGTCAATGAGACCTGGGAAAATCTGTTTTTTGACACAGTTGCTATTAAAGCACATGATAAGGTAGCACTGTATTTGCCTGTAACACAAAAAGGAATTGTATGTTTTTACAAAAATGACACCATCCAAGTGGGATGGAGTAAGTGTAATGTCACAGTACTGTATAAATGTTATAGAAAACCAAACGATTTAAGTGGATCTTGTAGTACAGATTATGACTCATTTTTGAAATCTATGCATAAGACTCTTGATCAGGTACAATGTAATCCTGTACTTTTTAAACAGTTATCTGTAATAGATAGGAAAATGTTTCATGCAGGGCAGTCATTTCGTAACAAAGTAACAACTAAAGTAGAGGACTGTTATTTTGTGTGTGGTAAAAAAGCATATAAATGGTTACCTGAGAATTGGTCTGGCAGTTGTTTTTTGGGGTACCTGGTCCCGGCCATCCGACACACTGCAGTTTTGCCTCAGGGAAACATTCAAAATACCCAAGATGTGACCAAAAAGACTGTTAAGAAACCTGAGAATCCAGTGGGACAGATCGAAGTGGGCTGGAAAGACCATCGTAATGTGGGAACCAAACTTGCGCACATGGACTTGAGTGATGCTGTCATATCCTGGGCAGGTATATTACCTGCATATGGGGCAGTTAAATCGATATGGGAGCTGCAAAAACTGTCAAAACTTCTCGAAGTAATGAGTAATGCGACTTTCTCTGTTCTTGAACTGATAACTGATGAACTGAATGCCATGAGAACTGTAGTACTCCAAAACCGAATGGCTGTTGACTTCATCCTAACGGTGAGGGGTGGGACGTGCGCTTTAATCAAAGAAGAATGCTGTGCATTTATTCCTGATCATCAGCATGAAATTAACGATCATCTTGAGGTGATTCAGCAAGTGTCGGCCATGACCAAACCAGGCCCAAACCGTCAGTCAGACTTTTTCCAGAATGTGTTTGGGGGGTGGGGATCCATCCTAATGAACATATTGATTGCCATTGGGGTGGGATTACTCCTAATAGGAGTTTGTGTTTGTTGTGGAATCCCCTGCATGAAGAAATTAATCAAAGAATTCATAGATATATTAGTATCTGAGACTATGTATCAAAGTACTGAATTTGAAGAGCTGTTAGAATGTGAAACACTTTCATAAAAGTTTAAACTGAATGACTTTCTTAACTGCAAATCCTAAATGGAAGAGGTTAGGAAAAGAAGCAAGCTGTTTATTCTTTTTGAAAATAGAATTAAAAAGTATTAACAGGAGGGAAATGTTAGAAAAATATGTATTAATGTGTGTATGCTTAATGCCAATTAATAATCAAATGATTTAATATGCTTTTCATTCTATTTTTCATGCACTGTGTTATATATATAAATTGAGTTTCATATGAGACTGAAAAGATGCTTTTTGAAAACTGCAGTATGCTTTCTGAAACTTGCAAGTTGCCCTCTGACCTAGTAACTGCTAGCACAGCAATATTCATGTTTATGCCTTTTGGAAATGTACTTGAGAAGCAGGTGCTTATCTGCTGGGTCAGGAACGAATGAATGAACAATACTATATTCTGTAAATGCAATGATTTTAGACAATCAGCTCTGTTCGAAGCATGAGAACATGTGCAGCTGCAGTAACTTAGAGATAAAGTAGACAAAGGATTATTAGAGAAATGAACTGCTAGCATTGTGCTTGAATTAGCCATAGTACCTTGAATGGTAACATAACATGTATCTAACTGGGAGTAATCAAGGCCATGTTGTTTTCCTCAGGAAGTTTCACATAAAAATTGATAAATCAGCAGAAATTCATGGGAATGATGGTCAACAGATGATGATGAGAAAGGTGGTAATCTGTTACGTCAGCTTGGTAGGCCATGATTAGTTAGAGAATGTATAAAAATGAAAGTATTTCCTGTTTCTGGTTAGACAAACTCTGTATTAGCACGTTTTTGTCTCCTTGCTGCAAGATTAAAGTGCCTTAACCTGAACCTACCGTGTTTTGATCATTTTTAAAGTATATTTTTCCTTTGACAGTTTGGTCCTTCGGACCGGAAAGTACCTCTCGCTCTAGGCCTAGGTCAGAATTGGGCCCTGTGGCATGCATCCATACGGAGAAGAGGCCAAATCGGCTCTTCTGTTTTGAAAGGCCTCCGACTGAATTGTCGTTCGAAAGAGGCCAGCCACTGTTTCTGATCTGGGATTGGAGGACGAGTCACCGATCCGGTGGATCAACTCACGGAGGGTCAGGTAAGGAGGAATTACCTTATTTCTGTTTTAAGATCAGGGACTAATTACAGAACTGTTTTTTGTCAGGAAGATTTGCATGTGCAGATCAGGGACAGAAAAAGGGGTTACTGTTTTTGTCATAGATCAGGGAAACAGAATAGGTAGGCAGTTATTCTAGATAAACTGTGAAAAGGTATAGAGCTGTTGGTCCACATGATAAAAAGGGTTATGTAACAATTTACAGCTTAGCTAAGGCAACAATGGGAAATCAGTGTACGAAAAGCTCCCGAGAGAGAGAGTTATCCTAGCAATTAAACTGAATGCTTATCCATACCCAGGCTTAAATGATCAATGCTCTCTGAAATGTATTTTAAAACTTAAATCATTTGAGAGATGATTTACAGTAGCAATTATTTGTGACAGTTTTTATGTCAATGTCTTTGACTATTTTAATATTGTGTGAGATATTGGCAATGGGGAGTGTGTGCCTTTAAATGTTTGGCTGTTTTTATGATGTCATAATTTGTATAGATTTAAACTGATGGTTTAGGTTATTATATTGTCTGAAGAAGTTCATACATAGTTGTGAATGAAAGCGCTAACATAAACTTTTTTTGGAGTATACACCTGCCTCTTGTTTTTTTTTTTTTATTGGTCAGTTTGGAGTTATAGCTTGTTTCTCTTTCGTTTGAAAGTTTATGGCTGTCCATGTTTGCAGATGACTGTAGACTTGGTACCATCATTTCTTCCCCAGAGGACTTGAACATCCTTCAGGAATGCCTTTCCTAGGTAAACAGCTCATGTTAAAACTGCAAACTAAAGCTAAATGCCAACAACGTATAATTGTTTCCTTCAGTAAGCATGACTTCCCTTCTAAATATCACCTTGAAAACCCCCCCCCCCAAAGTTGAACTGTAGTCAAGGATCTGGGAACCTGTGTAGACAATGATCTGTCCTTTGATCACTACATAACTACTATTGTAAGGAAGTAATTTTTCATCTCTCAGCTTACATGTAAAGGTGTGGCATCCAGGTGCAAGAACATTGTCATTCCACTGAACTCAACTCTTATTGGGCCGATCATTGAGTAAAATGTCCCTTTCATGATGTACCTGTCCAAGTACATATCACAACTGGAAATACTGCAATGCTTTCTCACTAAAAAAATCAAGGGATGCTATCATAAAACTGTGCCAGCCATCATAAAGTCTTATCTCTCTTCTCAGTATCATACAGGCTGCAAAGAGGCAACCTCTGCTTGTGTATTGAGCTTTAACAGTTCCTATTCTTTCTGAGGTATTACACATTTCCAAGTCCAGTGGTTGCGTAAACACCCAATTAAGGGATCTCATTCTCTTCTGCAACATAAATAGTAAGTGTTGGAGGATAGGTATGCATCATAGAGAATACCACTTCTATAAAACAGTCTTCCACTCCCCATAAAACAAAGCACTTCTCTTACTCTTTTCAAATGTAGTTTGGATGAACAGATGCAGAACTGCAAATTCATTCTAGGTTTACCACCCATGTCCTTCCTGGATAGAGGCAACAAGTAAATGTCCCAACTTATACTTATTCTGCCCACCTCTATATTATTCTTTGGTTTCTTAAGATCCTCATAGATCAATAGCCTAGTAAGTACCTGTGAACCTATAAACCTGTAAAAATGATGTTTTCACCTTTCCCATCCATCTAATTGTCCTACACCCTTAAACTGCCTTATTGCTTGAATGCAGCACCTAAAAACCGAACAGTTTAAGTAAATGTTCTGTCCTTAAAACCAAGGACAAATACCTCACACAAAAATGCTTATATTAACAAACCCTCTGTTTGACATTAAAGTGTCCCTATTTTAACTCCAGCATAACATTGAGCTCCTCTTAAACACATTTTATATCCCTCACTACCATATGCTGAAAAATAATTTCCACACCTGTCAACAGTGATTTTTTTAAAGATTTGTTTACAACATCAAAGTTTGGTTTGACTTATCATCAACACTGTTCTCTGTTCGTTGTTACTGCAACCTTAAAAATTACCTGGTACCCACAGGGAGCTACCTTCTTCCAACATAAAACAAGTACAAAAGCCCTTGAGGTTCTGCAGACCCATCTGACCAATACTCACCCACTGAGCATCTAACCCTCCCCTTTCTCATCTCCGTCTCTTTAACGAGGCTAGCTCCTGCTGATATGTGTTCTACTGTGGAATGGCCTTTAGAACTATGTATGCAAACAGCTCCTCTGATTAGGCTATGCATGAACTCTGATGTGCTGTGTATTTTTCAGTTTTATGTGTATCTACTGGGGAGCCTTTTCAAACCATCTTCAAGTCAAAGCACATGAATACATAAACAAATAGAATGAATGTATTAGTAAAGAAGCAAACTGTTAATTACAACCTGCCACCTTCTCACCCTGCTCTACAAATCTCTTTTTATTTTATTTTTTTATTTGTCATCTGAGTATAGCAAGGCTAAATGCATTATGCTTGCACACACACACACACACACACACACACACACACACACACACACACACACACACACACACACACACACACACACACACACACACACACACACACACATATAACAGACAAAAACTGAATGTAGAAGAAAACAACTAATTGCTAAAAAAACATTTCTTCCCAAGGGCAAATAGATGAGGCCAAACTCTGTTTTGAGCACTTTAGTTCTGTATTCGTGATAAGAACTTCTTCAGAAATTAATAAATAAATGAACAATTTTTAAAATATTCGCTAACTGGTTACATAATTCTTTCACTGAATCTATCAGTGGTATTTGATGTGTATATGACTGCTGAGTGAGTATGTGTTTTATGGTCTGAAGAAGCACTGTTTTTTGGCAGGAAATCGTTTACCTGTTTTCATTAAAGTTTTTATTTTGCTTTTATCTGAGGCTGTGTTGACTTGACTTTTGTTGCTTCATTTATTAGATTTTTTACTGGGTAGGTCTTCACCTATGCAACTGATCTGTTTGCAGCTCTTGTATACCTTGGTGCTTTCTCAGCTTACAACAGACTCTGGACTAGATGTCTTTGTCTTAAAGATATGTCTTTAATTGCTTCTGTAGAGCTGACCATCATGGCCTAGTGATTTAGAGACACTTGCTCAGAACATCCAGGCTCAAGTCACTGTTTCCCCCAAGTATACTGACTTGCATTGCCATTTACTAATGTTTTGCTGCTCACTTTTCATGAGTGTGAGGTCAGAATTACAGCAGGTTGTGGATGTCCCAGATTCAGCATACCTTTGAGAAAGAGTGGAATTAGTGCTTCATTGCCTGTCAGTGATCACACTTTCTTCAAGGTGCAGTGATTATGGAGTGTCACTAACACAGTAAAGTTGTGGGCACAAAGTCTCTGAAAGGTGTAGGGAAAAAAACTATTCTTATATATTTTGCTTTTGTTTACTGGATTTGTCTGACTGGGTTTAGTCAAAAAAACATTTTCGTCTGAGGCCCCAGGATCAATGCTCTAATATATTGCAAACATTTTCAAACAGAGATTGGGTAATATACATGAACAGACATTAAGTAATATACATTAACAATTGCACAGTTGTTTGCTAATCAGATTATAGTCATATACTATAAATTCAAACCATTATAGTATAACAAATACGTAAGCACCAGTAGATGCTGAAACTGAGAATCTGAAGAGATGTATTAATGGATTTGTCAAATAGATAATAGATTGTGTAATTAGTACTTAGGAATTCAAATAAATAGAGGTGACAGAAGGAACTAGGTAGGGCAGAAAATGTTAATATTGTAGTTAAGATGTGGTGTATGAAGCAGGTTCATAGATAATTATGTGTAGATTTTGTATCAGTTGTAAATATATTTCCAGCAAGAATTAATTTATTCATCCAAAGTTTGGTATGTGATATAGTTGCAGTGAATATGTTGACTGCAGCACCAAACATGTTGTTTACATAGCAACATACACATCATGCCAAAGTTTCTACATGGGAAAAAAATGATAGGCAAATGAAGGAATGGATTTCTAAACATGTAAGTGATATTCGCTTAAGTGATTTAAAAAGTCCTCTCTTTAAGCATATAAGAGATAATCCAGGTCATACATTTCACTTTATGGTGCTGCAAGTATTAAAAGAGTTCTTCAAAGGCGGAGACATTGTGTTATCTACTCAACAGTACAGAATGAGATGAATAGCCAAATTGTGGGCCTATAAAGAACCTGGACTCAATGCAAATTTGCCACTCAAACCTGCGTTGAAAGGATGGAGACTACATAGAGGAATTTGACTGGCTATCACGAAGATGGTGCCTGAGAAGAGTCATCTGATTTGTTACTTATTCTGATTTTTAAATGGAAGGTCCAACAGTGGATTATGTCATTACAGACATCGTATACAATGATTTGTATTGGCTGATATAGAGGCAATGTCTGAAATGAGACTTTTGATTTGCTATAGCTACTATATAAATACTGTGAAGAAATTTTAAATGGCAGATCTGAAGAAGGTTCTATTCACCCAAAAGCGCTTATTTTGCAGTTTATTCGCGGATGTTATTTATTTGTTTTATTAAAGTTTTTATGATCGTCAGTCTGGTAAATGCATTGTTTTTTCTTTTTATTTTATCTTGTTCTGTGCAGTTCTTTATTTGCCGCCCCAATTTTGTTTGGACTTTTTATATTTATATATATATATATGGTTCTACCTGACATAATCGAAACCACACAACACCGACAACCACATCACCGACACCACATATTCGACAGTCCATAAACACGAAACCACACATAACCGACAACGAAATAACCGACGGTACACAAACACGAAACCCCATACAAAACAAAACACATCCCCATTCCACAAACCACACACACAACACAAGCACACCAAAATCCTTACAAGCCCACACTAAACCTTACCCTAACCCTAAGGTCCGTCACTATCGCACACTTACCTACCTAACCCTAACTCACTTAACCCTATCCGCTCCCTAACCCTAACTCACTTAACCCGCCCTATCGCCCCTAACCCTAACTCACTTAACCCACCCCTATCCCCACAGACCGTCAATCCACACTTACCTGCCTCGACCCTAACGTCCGTCACTACCGCATACTCACACAGCCTTTCCCCATGTCGGCATCCTCGGCGTTGGTGTTGTCATCCGTCGTGTCGGTCTTCTGCATTGTCGATGTTCTGCAACCCGCGATTGGCGTCGGTCTTCTTCGCTGATCTTCTGGAGCTCAGATTCGATGTCGGTCTTCTCAGCTGTCGACGAAGTCAGGTAGAACCATATATATATATATATATATATATATATATATGGTTCCCATTCAGAAGCCTGAAACATCATAAGCCTGAAAATCAAAATCCTGAAACCAAAAGCCTGAAAATTCAGAATCCTGAAAACTCAAAATCCTGAAAGCCCAAAATCCTGAAAGACCAAAATCCTGAAACTCAAAATCCTGAAAACACAAATAATGCTAATATGTCACTATAAAGACACTAATATCTACCAACTGACCCTGACCCTAACCCTAACCCTAAGGTCCGTCACTATCGCACACTCACCTGACCCGCCCTAACCCTAACTCACTTAAACCCCTAACCCCAATATTTGTCACTATTGCATACATGCCTAACCTGCGCTCTAACCCTAACTCACTTAAACCGCCCTAACCCTAACATAAAACCAACCACACTTACCTGACCCCAACACATGACCTAACACCACAGGGCTAACAATAGCAAAGCCACAATGACATCAGTATGTCTATTTTGTGTTTTCAGGATTTTGAGTTTCAGGATTTTGGTCTTTCAGGATTTTGGGCTTTCAGGATTTTGAGTTTTCAGGATTCTGAATTTTCAGGCTTTTGGTTTCAGGATTTTGATTTTCAGGCTTATGATGTTTCAGGCTTCTGAATGGGAACCATATATATATATATATATATATATATATATATATATATCTATATATATATATATATATATATATATATATATATATATATATATATATATATGGATCCCCTTCTAATATTTGAAAGGTCATATCATCAAGTTTCATTTGCACGAGACAAAAACTGCATTCACAAAATACCTGAATGGCGAATTCTTTCCCAGTGCAAGTAAACATTTGCCCAACATGCCCTTTTCTACACTGTAGTGCGATCCCAGAGTTGGTAAATATAGTTAGATGGGGTATGGGGGTGAAGCCTCCCACATTGGGGGGTGTGGGGGGACATAGCCCCCCACCTAGGTAGGTTGTTTTACTCCAGTGTGTGTTTCATTGAAGTTTGGAGAAGTGATTACTTGCTCTGGGAAAAAATTCACCATTCATGTATTTTGTTTTTGAGATTTTCATCTTGTGAAAACAAAATTTGATGATACAGCCTTTTGAATATTAGTAGATCCATATTATATATCTATATATATATATATATATATACACACACACACACACACACACACACACACACACACACACACACACACACACACACACACACACACATACACACACATGTATGTATGTCTATCATAAAGGTTATATTAGAAGTCTAGAGGTGGGGCAAGCAGTGTCACAAAACTATGTGTGTGGTTGGGAGATGCTAGTAAAACTATTCAGGCACTGGTGAATACATGTTGTGGGGCATAAGATTCTGAATAGAGTCACCTGTAGTATTAGATGATTTGGTTATAGTGATTACTGATTTTTCTCTTGGGCATAAAATTCTATTAGAGGATGGTTGTCACATCAGGCTGTTAAGGGCTGGGCAAGTTTCTGACTTATAGCGAAGTCTGTGTATTGTAAGTAGCTGAGAAAGACCTAGCTAATGTGGTAGTTCTAGCCAGTTTAGCTCTCCGAAGGCTAGGCTACTGCTGTAGTATACATCAGATTTGGCTATTTTATTATAACATTTTTCAAGTTTGGACAGTTGTGAAACTTAAAGGTTAGTGAAGATTGTGACAGGATAGACAAGAGATGGCAGTAAGAAAGTAGAGGCTATATGTCTTCTACCTATGTCACTGAGGTAGGTTTTTACCCTGCGTAATGTACTTAATTTTTGATGTTCTTGTAACCACATATGATAGATGGTGGTTGAATTTCAACGGATCATCTATGATTACACCTAGTAATTTTATGTGATTTACTTGTTCTATCATGGTGTTGTTTGCAGAGATTATAGTGAATACTGTTGTTTTGGTGGGGATGTGTTTCGGGCTAAAGACTATTCATTTACTTTTGGGGGGGGATATGTTGTAGTACATTATTTAGCAATGTTTCATTCAATACGGTTCAATGGGTTAGATTGTGAATGAAGAGAAATGGTTTGACAATATGGCAAGTTGAAGATTACAGTGGTGTTTTTCCTGGAGATATACTGAAGTAGGTCCATTGATTTGATAGGTGAAGTTTAGTTGTGTTTTAATTAAGTTTCCATTCAGAATGGATTTCACTGGTAATGGGATGTGGTTCTATAGCTGAGCTACAGTATTTGAATATTTCACCTGTAGTAATAGATGATTTGGTTATAGTGATTAGTGATTCTTGTGAGACACCAATAGTTACAGGCCAGATGGTGGAGAAATCAATTGTTGTTTCACTGCTTGTGCTCTGTTTTGTTTATGTTGTCACACTTGTTTATAGATTGAATTCATGTATTACAAGAACCTGTGTCCTCAAGCTGTTATTTACTAGTTTGTGTGACTGAACTATTGTGAACTGAATCTGTGTGAAGCAAGGATACATAGCAGATCCTCTTTTTGGTCTACAAAGCATTTGGGTTCAGCAGTCCGGCCTTTCACCAAAACTTCTAGTTCCTGATCTACCAATTTGGTTATATTTCCATGCTGTCTCATCTTTGCAATTCTGAAAATCTTCTGGAGAACCTATTACAGTAGCATTTCTCCTTTTGCTGATTGTTTTCTTGCATTTCGTTTATATTGCCCTCATTTTCTACATTAGTAAGATAGCTGATGTAGAATAGCAGGTGTGCTGTACCTTTAAGAAACATTTCAAAGATCTGTGTGTGCATATAAATACCAAGCATGTGTTAGCTTGGATTCACTTTATAATCTCGAAATACTCAAATATTGAATTTCAGTATTTCGAGACAATAAAGTCAAATGTTCACAATAGCGAAAGTGCATAACCGCGAATCTGAATATGTCGAATTCGCGGTTATGCTTTAACGGTACGTGACGTGGAATGTGTCGCGTAGATGGTGTCCGGTTTAGTGTGTGGATTTAGGTGCAATTTAAGGTAAATGACTATTTTGTAAGGGTTTTCGGTAGGTGTGTGAGTGTATGTAAGTGTGTTTGGAAGTTGTACGTGTGGGTTAGTGTAGGCAGGTAAAAGTATGTGTGTTTAAATGTTGAACGTGGTGGTGTTTGTATATTTGTGATGTGTGTGTGTGAGGGAATGTAGAATGTCTGGGTGTGAGTTTGATGTCTTTTTCTGTTTGGTGTGATCTCGGAATTAGAATATATAAGTAGGGGGGATGTGGAGGCGCAGCCCCCCACATGAGGGGTTCAGGGGGGCTTGCCCCCTACTTATTTGTAGTGTAGGTTTGTTAGTTTGTGTTGTTATGTTTGTGTGTGTGTGTGTGTGTGTTTTTTTTTTTTTGTAGTGTGGGTAGTATGGTGTATTTGTAGTGTGGTGTGTTTTACTTTGTGATTTTAAGTTTCGCAGTTTGGGGATTTCGGTGTTCTGCAGATTCGACTTTATAGTCTCGATATATTGAAATTCGATGTTTCGGTATTTCAAGATTATAAAGTGAATCCGTTAGCTTCAGTGCCATTTTGAAGGTGAAGCCAGAGTGTTAACATCCATATGCACGATAACTATTCTGTTTCTAAGTTAAAGTTACTTAGCCTCATTTATGATGTGTTTGCATACAAGCTGCTTGAACAAGAACCCACGATGCTCCCCTGTTTCATCCTGACCTGGCAAGCGACATGGTGTCAGAACCGGGATTGCAAAGATTATTCTTCAGAGCCACGAGCTGCAGAGGTAATGGCGAAGGCAAACTAAAACCACTGAGAGTGAAAAAGGGCCAGAGACAAGTTAAAGGTAAAGAGGACACACACAAATAATTTATTTACTGAAAGAAGTTAAACGGAGCATTATAAAGGCACAAAACATATTGTTAAGCAAATGAATAGCACAGAAAATTTTATTAAGCAAACGACAAATAGAAAAAAATCTCATTAATCAGGCAAAATGTTTGAAACTGAGTTATTTGATAAAACAATCATTAGAAAAGTACATAAAGGGTTCAGAATTGCCTCAGAATTGTAAAATGAGCATGTTTAAAGTAAAATGAGCATGTTTAGAGTTAAAATGAGCTTAAGAAAATACAATGGGCATGAAAAGAGATTAAATGAGCAAAATGAATATAACACAAGGGCATAAAGGGCATAAAAGGCACATTAAGAGATTCAGTGAGTGAAATGACTATAATAGAAAGGGCAGAAAAGGGCATATTGAGTATAAATAAAGCAAAGGTGATGGCATGTGTTTTGGGTGAATTACTGTGTTTGGTACAAATTGGGAGAGTGGCATAATGGTTAAGGTGTTTACCGTACAGACACAAGATGCAGGGTTTGCTTCTCACATGAGGTAATGGGCTAGGCTTAAATGGTCTATAAGGGCAGTTAGTCTATTTGTAATCTAACCAAAATAAAAATTTCAGCAAAATGCAAATTAAAGGCCATGCTGCTAAACACTAGGAGTCTGAACATGAAACTGCACTCATTGCAAGCGTTCTTAACCCTAGAAGATGCTGACATTTGTGCAGTCACAGAAACCTGGTTCAAAACTGTGGAGAGCACACCAGCCTTACCTGGTTACTTATTCTATCATACATTCAGACCCCAAACTATGGGCAGCAATGCCAAAGGAGTTGGAGTTTCAATATATATCAAAGACACACACACCTCCAGGGTGGTGAAACAGTATGATGCACAGGAGACAGTCCAGGTGCAGTTAACTGTTGACAAGACCCCTATTCAAATCATAGCTAGCTACAGGCCCCCAAATTTGTCTCAAGATGCCGGACCTCTTCAAATCTATCAAGATTCAGCCCTTTACTCTGATTCTGGGTGACTTTAATTACCCAACCATAGACTGGGAAAACTACTCATGCCAGAACAAAAATGCCCAGGGATTCCTCAACTTTTATCAGTGCAAATGCCTTGGAACAGCTAGTCGATACCCCCACAAGACATGAAAATATCTTGGACTTGGTATTAACCAACACGAGTAACCACTGCAGCACCACTGCAGTATCAGCCTTAATGGTAAGATCCAATCATAAAGCGGTCACTTTCAAAGTCACCTTCTCCCCTGACCACCCCCCTTAGCTAGGGTCAAGCAAAAAAACTTCTCCAGAGCTGATTACAACCTCCTGAGGGATGGTATAAACAGCTTCACAGCCCCCTCCCCCTCTGTAGCAACTGGCACCAATGTCCAAATCTACATCAAAGTACTATATGAGCATTTATACAGATGCATGGAATCAGGAATACCTGACAGGTTCAAAATCATCCTCCGCAAAGAAGAGTAAATCTGTCTGGTGGACATCTGCAATAAATAAACTATATAACAAAAGGAAAATTGCTGTCCAGGACCAAGAAGGAGCAGGTGCCCAATTGGAAGCAATCTCTCCTTAGCCTGAACAAGCAACTAAGAGCATTAGTGAAATCCTCTAAAGCCAACTTCGAGTCCAAATTGGCCACATCTACTAGAGACAATCATAAGGTCTTCTTCACATATGTCCGCAGTCTCAAAGAAAGCACCCAGATCTGTTCAGAACTGGTGATCAAGAACACCACATACACAAATGCTGTAGATATAGCCAACCTACTGGCTGACAGATTCAACATAAACTTCACCCCTCTGTCCCCCCATCAGTAAATCAGGACATCCCGAGTACCTGCCCCCCCTGCCCCCTCCCCTTATCTCTAGGGAACAGATCATCACTTTCCTCACAAAGGCATAAAATACGGGTCTGTATTGGATGCTCGAACATTTAAAAGTTCAAGTGTCATATAGTCAACAGCATATGATCAAACTTTTAAAAGTTTGAACATCCAAAAAAAAAAACCCACAAATAACCTACCTGAATGTTTTAAACAGGAGGGCAAGCCCCCCTGCACCCCCATACCCCCCGCTCTTTAAATATATACCAACTCCGAGATCGCATTACAGTGCAGAAAAGGGAAATCTTCCCATTCCGTGCTGTACGGAGATCTCCGTTAAAACGTTTGAACTTTTAAAAGTTCAATCATATGTTGCAGACCATATGGCACTCGAACTTTTGAAAGTTCGAGCATCCAATATAGACCCTAAAATACAGCCTCTATGGGACCAGATAACATCCCAGGCTGCATCCTGCATGAACTCAGGTATGAACTCGCAGCACCAATAGGCACCCTATTAAACCAAAGCCTGAGTACCAGCTTTGTCCCACTCAAGTGGAGGACAGCCATTGTTATCCCTTTATACAAAGGTGGAGCATCCACCGATCTCAGAAATTATTGACCCATCAGCCTAACTAGCCTGATCTGCAAGGCCATGGAATGGATTATCATGGCCTTATTAACAGGGACATTGGCAACCTCCAAACACTCGACCCCCCCCCCCCACAATTTAGCTTTGTCAAGGGGAGGTCATGTCTATTAAATCTGGTTGACTTCTTTGAGATATTCACCAAAGCCATGGATGAGGGCTTGACCTGACAAAAGCTTTCAACACTATTCCCCACTTGGGCATAATAGATAAACTCTCTCAACTAGGCATCAATCCATATGTTACCAGATGGGTACCAAACTGGCTCACTGATAGAGCCCACTTAATCAAAATAGGGGAAGCCACATCAAGCAGTAGATCCATAATGAGCAGCGTACCCCAGGGATCAGTCTTGGAGCCTCTGTTATTTGGGATATATTTCTCTGTGTTGCAGGCCAAAACCAGTGGGCTATGGCTAACCAAGTTTGCTGATGACTGCAGCTGGGCGTGGTCATCAATTCCCCAAGTGATGTGAACATCCTCCAAGAGGGTCTCACACAAACAAATGACTGGTGCCACAAACATGGCCTCAAGCTGAATGCCAAAAAATGCATCATTATCCCCTTTGGGGAGAGTGACGTCCTCACATATTATCCCATTAATAACATCCTAAGCGAGCAATCAGTCATAAGGGATTTGGGCACCCAGGTTGATAGCAACCTGACTTTTGACTACCATGTTGCTTGCATTGTATGGAAAGCTTTCTACATAGCCCACTCATAAGTAAGGGTATTTCATCCAGGGACAAGGAGGTCATAACATCCCTGTATTCTTCCCTTATAAGGCCAATTATTGAGTACAATTCCCCCTTTGGCATGTACCTCACAAAGCACATGCAGCAGCTGGAGAAACCACAGAGGTTCCTCACCAGGAAAATACAGGGCCTCAAACATCTACCCTACACAGATAGGCTAAAAGCCCTGTCCCTCTACTCAGTTTCATACAAACTCCACAGAGGTGACCTCTGTCTGGCATACAAAGCAATCTTAGACCCCGCCTTGATGGGACTGCTGCATATCCGCAAGTCAAGCTCCACCCAAGTAATCCACATGCGCGACCTCAACCTGGTCTGTGACATCAGTAGGACTTGCTGGCAGGACAGATTCGTGTCCCAGAGACTTCCCAATCTGTCAAATAGACTCCCTCTCCACATCAAGTAGAGTACTTCATTACCCCTTTTTAAGTGCAACCTGGATAACTGAATGGGAAACAGAAAATACACCCCCTGGGATTCCACCTGTGTCCCTGCTGGACAGGTGCTTTGGTTGCTGACTTGTCTAACCATGGGCTAAACATGGGCTATACTCTTGGCTAGGCTTATAAGGGCATCGGGGCCAATAGCTTAGTAACTTCCTATGATCCTGACTGAAGCCTTGAATAGCATAACTAGAGCTGTTTGAAGTATCTCAAAGTGTGTAAAAGTGCTTACAATATGTGATTATTGCTGTGCATTTATTCCAGAGAGTTTGTTGTGTGCAAAGTGCAACTATTTCACGAAGTGCAGTCAAGTACAGCCATTTTGAAAAGTTTCTTGTGCCTGGGTATGTTTGTTTACAGAGTGCCACCATTACAGAGTGTCTCTCACACTATATAGAGTTGTTTGGCAAAGTGCAGCCATTTTGGGGAGATTCTAGTGTGCCACTGCTGTGTACTGCTTATTCACCAAGTGCAGTTATTGTGAGGTGTTTCTCACTCTGAGCTTCTTCTGCCCAATACATTTGCAAACTACAATTACTTCAAAAAGTTTATTCGCAAAGTGCAATTACTTTCAAAAGGTTTATTCGCAAAGTGCCATTACTTTGAAAAGTTTATTCACAAAGTGCCATTACTTCGAAAAAGTTTATTTGCAAATCACAATTACTTCAAAACAGTTCATCCGTAAGTACCATTGCTATCAGATAGTGTATTCACAAAGTGCAGTTACTTCGAAATGTTACTTGCCCTCAGCTTCTATTGCTCACTTTATTTGCACTGTACAGTTGTTCGAAATGTTTCTTAAAATTATGATAAATGATTTTGGCAGTAAAATGTTAAGTGGCTTTGGCATTAAAGTGATTACAAGACAAAGGTTTGTACAACAAATAATGATGATAAACGACTTTAGCATTTTGCCTTTACAAGATAAATGGCTCATATGATAAAGAAATAATTTCTAAGTAAGTGGCTTTACAGTAAAGATATTTCAAAGTGTTGCAGTGCCCAGGAAACTTATTTCGAGAAATTCAATTATACAGAAGCTCCTGTTTTTACAAGTACTGCCATAAATTTCAAGCATATGTATACATGTATGTACAAGTGTGTGTGTGTGTGTGTGTGTGTGTGTGTGTGTTTGTGCTTATTTGCAAGAGTTTTCACTGAGGTATATCAATATGGCAGATGTATTTCACAAGCCACAACCACTTGTGTTCTATCAGAACATTGCAGAGAACTGGAGAATATTTGAGCAAAAATACGATATATTTACACAAGCAACTTATTCTGATAAAGATGCATGTACCAGGGCATTCATTTTGCTGAACTTAGCAGGGTCAGAAGCCATTGAGAGGGAGTGTTCATTTGTCTATTCACTAGCAGTGTATAAAGGTGAAGGAGAAACAAGTTGTGATGTTGTGCAGGGTGAATCAAGGGAAGACACAGAGTGTTTAAAGCACAAATTCAGATAGATGTGTAACCCTCAGACTAATATTACACTAGAGAGGCATTTGTTTTACATGCAAGATCAAAAGCAAAGGGAAACTTTCACAGCTTATATTACTGATCTGAGGAACAAAGCTAAAACGTGTAGGTATGGTGATTTAAAGGATGAGTTAATAAAGGACAGACTCGTGTGTGTGGTATTAATAATGCTGCTGCGAGAATTATTTTGCTCCATGGCAGTGATTTAATGCTGAGCAAGGCCACTGAGATTTGTTAGATTCATGACATTACAGAAAAACACACAAATATGCTTGCTAGTGATAAGAGCATGGTTTCAGTAGGCTCCAGTGCTCATGTAGACTGCATGCAACATGTGACAGGAAAAAGGAGGCCTAAGCATGTGGCAACAGCAGCCCCTGTGGGACTTGTATGTGAAACCCGTAGTGTTCTAGCACATTCCAAGAACAGTTCAGTTAAAGGACCATGCTCAGTACAAAACCAAGGGTACCTAGTGCAAAACAAATATTGCTTAGTACAGTATAAGAGTGATTCAGCAAAACCCAAATCAAGTTCTATTATTAAGTTTCAAAATTGTGATGCTAACCATGTGTCCAGAAGAGAAAAATGCATGACATTGCATTTCAAACCCTAGTGTGAAATGCACAACTTGGGCGTAGTTGTGTATATATATATATATATATATATATATATATATATATGTATCTAGCTTTGTATAATTGCATGATGACAATAATTTCTATGTAAATTGCATATTCATTAATTTCAGTGACAATGTCTAACGCATTTTCTCAAAGAGGGGGGGATGTAGAATACCAGGTGTGTTGTACCTTTAAGAAGTATTTCCAAGATCTGTGTGTGCATATAAATATCAAGCATATGTTAGCTTCAGTGCACTGAAGGTGCAGGCAGAGTGTTAACATCCGCATGTATGATAGCTAATCTGTTTATAAGTTAGTTACTTAACCGAATTTATGATGTGTTTGCATACAATAAAGCTGCTTGAACAAGAACCCATGGTGCTTGCTTGTTTTATCCTGACCTGGCAAGGGACAGCTGACATTAGTAATTTGTTTTTTAATTTTCTATTAGTTGTTAAGCTGGTGACAGACTGAGGTTTTATTAAGGAATATTCTTATATTCCAAAACAAGATGACAATCCCTATATCTGTTGTTAACACTCTTTTTCATTACATTCTCCACTCTCTGGATAGTTCTTTCCACTTTCCCAGATTTGTAGTTCTATGCTTGTTATTCCCACTGTTGTTCAAATATCTTAGTAGTTTACTGTTGAACGGTGGACCATTACCTGATATAAGAACATGAGATATGCCTTGTCTTCAGAAGATGCACTTCAGTCCACTTACTAAACAGCCATTCACAGCATCAATTGAGATAATCCCTTCAGAGAAACTGAAGTCATAATCTACACAAATCAAGTACATTATTTTTGTGAACTTCATTAGTTTGTTGACCACTTTGACTCCATGTTCTTGTTGGTACTGTGTACATAAAGATATCTTTTCCTGAGGGTTGATATTATGGTATATGCTAGATATACCACAGTTTGCATAATTTGTTCTGCCTGTACTGGCACTCCTGAATAATAAATAGTATCTCTTGATCTGTCTTAGCACTTTACTGTTCCAGGATGTGATCTACATATTCTGCCATGTACATGTTTTCAGCTTTTTAGATACAATAATCTCATCAGTTCCACCACTGGCACTCATATCAGAGAATGGAAATCATCACGGGTCAGGTGGTAGAGAGTGGACCGGTGTGCTGGTCCTGGGTGGCAGTCTGCCCTCTTCTCTTGGGATCACCCCTACCCCTCATCAACTCCTCCAAGCTCTAGAATTACTATCTTCTGAAAGAAAGTATGCCTTTACATGCCATGTTCCTCTTGGCTACCTCATGCAAATGTACATTGACAACACTGGCTTGGCAGGCACAAATGTCAGTAGATAAGATCTAGTGATCCTGCCATCTGTCACCCTTGTGGCAAACTAAAGCCATCTCTCTCCCCCCACAAGATGGGTGAGCTGACAGTGGCTGCTCACTCCCTTCCTCTCTGACTGGCTCTTACAGGCACCAAAGCCACTACTTGAACTTAGGTTGCCAGCACACTAGTAAGGATTTTTTTTTCTGTGTCACATAGCTAATGAAATAATTTTATCAGCTTTGAATAGTAAGCCTTGGACACAATATGTGTGTTGCTTAAAAAAAAAGCAAGACTGGATTCCCTTTCTTACCATTGTTTTTTTTTTCTGACCAACCTGTGTTGTCATTTCTTTTAGTAAATGTATTTCCAAGACAGTGTAAATATAACTCTGAGATTCTTTCTCTTGCAATCATGAAGTCTCCACAAAATGTATATTTTTGCTACTAAATCTTTATTATGTTCTGGTAAGCATGCTCCATTCAGCATATCTACTATATGTACTTCCTTGCCGGGTCTGTATTTTCCTTTCTGGTCATACTTTTCAGATTAATAACGACATCTGTAATCTTGGGGTTGTATTGTACAACGGCTTTTTATAAACTTTACAATGGTTTGTTATCTGTTTCTACCTGAATTTGTTTGATATAAATATTCATAGACTTTCTTGCATACATGCACTATTTTACCAAGTCTTTCTCTTTGAAAGTATTTCTTTTTAGAGCATCTGTAACTACCCTTGACCAAGTGGAACTGATTCATTTTCTTGTAGCATTATTGTTGCTATATCATTCTGCCTTGTATCCACCTGTATTTCAACTGGCTTGTTTACATCATAGCATTTTAAGATAGGTGCTTCTGTAACTGTTTTCTTGAGCATTGAAATAATCCTTTCTTGTTCATAACTCAATTCCCAGGCTGCATCTTGTTCCAACAGCTTTCTAAAAGGCATGCTTATCCGACATATTATGTGTAACATATCATGTATGAACCTAGAAACACGTTGCACCATTCATAGAATTCTTATTAATTCTTCTCTGCTTTCTAGATTTCATATCTGCAATATCTCTCTAAATTTCTCTGAATCTGGTTTCAGTCCCTCTGATGCAGAATATGATCAACCTGCTATAAGCTTATTCCCTCTTATTTTCTACTTGGTCTTATTTAATTTAAAGCTCTACCATCTCAGTCTGTTCAGTAGTTGTAGTAATGTCATTTAATGCTTTTCTTTTGTTTGATTATGCATTAATAGATAACTAATTATATCAACAATATATTCTGAGACTTCAATTACATGTGCTCTTCTGTTTGAAATACTTATAGGACTGATGAATCGCCAAGCAAAAACCTCAAGAATTTGTCTCTCTCCAATTGAATATTAAAGGTATAGATTTTGGAGCTATCTTTGTCTAGTTTTATATGTTAAACATTTGAAATATTGGGACCTGCTAGTCTTGAAATACAGACACTGAATGGCCAAAAGATCGGACTAACATATACTAAGTCCAGGATGCCATTTCTCAGAATATTCCCTTTACTCTGAGGTATGGCAATCTTAGAGTTGGGATGTATGGAGTTGGGGTGTTTGGGGGGGGGGGGCTGCACCCCCTGCAAAAAGAAGTTTTGATGAGAAGAGCAATTTTTGAGATTAGCTCTTCTCCTGTCATTTCAGCCTTTTTTAAATGGCTTTTCAGCACTTGGCATTTCGAGTGCTGACATTTCAATAGGGAGCCACTTTATATGCCAGAATCCCTGGCCTTCATCTCATGCAGAAAGGAAATTAGCAATTGGCATACTTAAGATCATGTCTTTATCTGAAAGAATCAGATAATGTTATATTTTAATCACAATATTTGGATCTTGTAGATCAGTGCAAATACAAATATTGTCTTTTTTTCACAACAGACGCTAGTCACACTTTCCATTGTCTCTCTCTCTCTCTCTACTTTTTATGACACTAAGTTTTACTTTTGCTTAAATTCCTGATCATCTCTAATCTTCAGAGCTACTGATACTTCCCCAGGGCATATATTACTGGCACTGTATTTGGGTTTATTTCAATATGATATTCTTGTGATAAGCTCCCCAAACCTGGAAAGAAATTAGAATAGGTTCATAGGTTCATAGGCAGGTACTAGGCTATTGGCCCTAGGGCCTATATAAGCCTAGCCAAAAAGGTAGCCTGGCTTTTGCCACCCAAGAAAATTATTCTCTTGTGCCCCTGTCGAGCAGAGCCACAGAGGTGATCCCTAGGGTGAATTTCCTATTTCCCATCCAATCATCAAGATTTTTCTTGAAGAGTGCTAATGAGGAGCTTTGTTTGATATAGATAAGTAGTTTGTTCCAGAGTATGGGAAGTCTCTGGGACAGGAATCTATCCCTCCAGCATGTTCTGTTTATTGTGGTGACAAGGTTTAGGTCCCTAGAGCATGTAGCTCAGAGGGATTGGGATTTCTTTAAGTGGAGAATTCCCAACAGCTTTAGGTTTGACATAGCTTTGTATGTTAGGCAGAGATCGCCTCTGAGTAGGCGATATGGGACTGAGTAAAGCTGGAGTTTTTTGAGACGGTCTGCGTAGGGCATCTGTTTCAGGCCAGTAATCCTCTTTGTGAGGTATTTCTGCGGCCTTTCCAGTTGTTGTAGATGTCTTGTGAGGTACATACCAAAAGGGGCATTGTACTCTATAATGGGTCTAATGTGTGACGAGTAGAGGGCAGCAATGACCTCTTTTTTCCTGGATGAGAAACCTTTTGTGATGAGGTGTGTCACGTAAAAGAATTTTCTGACTACTGTGGCAATGTGATTATCAAAAGAGAGACTACTGTCCACCTGTGTCCCGAAGTCTCTATTCACACTTTCTGTGTTAAGTAGACTACTACCTATGTGGTAGCTCATGAGTACAAAGTTTTTACCAAAGGGGATGACAATGCACTTTTTGGCATTGAGCATGAGGCCATGGCTTTGATACCAGGCATCTTTCTATGAGTGAGTCCCTTTTGAAGGATGTCCACATCATTAGGAGTTTCGATTATGGCTCCTAGTTTGCAGTCATCTGCAAACTTCATTAGCCAAAGACCTTCTGTGTTAGCCTGTACTTCAGAAAAGTAGATACCAAACAGGAGAGGACCCAGGACTGAACCTTGTGGTACTCCACTTGTCACTGGACTGAAGTCGGATTTGGAGTCTACTACTTTCACAGGGTGGATTCTTTCAGTGAGACAGTTGGCAACCCATCTTGTGACATAGGGATTTATACCTAGTTTAGTGAGTTTATCTATAATTCCAGAGTGGGGGATGGTATCAAAAGCCTTGGTGAGATCTAGATAGGCTGTGTGAACCACCTTACCCTCATCTATGGCTTTGGTGACTGCTTCAAAGAAGTCTATCAGGTTTAGGAGACATGATCTGCCTTTTACAAACCTGAACTGGGTGGGGTCCAGAGTTTTGAGATTACCAATGTCTATGTTTATAAGTTCCATGATGATATGTTCCATGGCCATGCAGACCAGGCTCATTAGGGTAACGGGGCGGTAGTTCCCGGGGTCCGTGGTGGCTCCCCCTTTGTGGAGTATGATTACCGTCACTGTGCGCCATTCAGTGGACAGAAAGCCTGAGGTGAGGCTATGATTGAACATGGTGCTTAGGTGGGGTGCCAGTTCATTCTGTAGTTCTTGTAGAACGCAGGCTGGGATGTTGTCAGGTCCCATGGATGCTGTGTTCTTGTCTTTGAACAGTGTGGTTTTTACCTGTGCAGCCGTGATTACAGGAACTTTGCATTCTTCCAGTATAGAGATGGGCCCTTTAGGGTGTGAGAGGGGGGTAAAGTTAGCACTGAACCTATCTGCTAGGATGTTGGCAATATCAGTTGGTTCTGTATATTTAGTACCATTGTGCTGTAACTCAGAGCAGATCTCAGTATTGCCATTGAGATTCTTGACATAGCTATATAATGCTTTGTGGTTGTCTTTAGAATCAGTGGCAGTTTTGTTTTCATAACTAGCTTTGAAGGATTTTATGAGGGATCTCAACTTCTTACTGAGGCTGACCAGGGAGTTCTTCCAGTCATGGGATTTTATTTTTTGCAACAGTTTCTTTCTTCTACTGTAGAGTTTGTTTATGGCAGGGGACCACCAGATTGGCTTCCTCTTTTTGGAGTATAGCATCTTGTTTCTGTTAGGGATAGCATGATCCATGCACTCGTGTAAGTGCTTATAAAGTGCATTTGTGTAGGATTCAGCAGTCGTACCTCTATTGTCCGTCTGCATGGGTGTCATGATGTTTGCGACTTCTGTCTTAAGAAGCGTGAAGTTGGCTTAGTCATGCAAGATTTCTTTGGCTCTGTGCGAGTTCATATTGACTTAATGAAGTTTACTTTACTTGCTTTAGTTTTCTTGAGGTATTTTTCATGTTAATGCATCTCTTGCAACTTAGAGCAATAGTTTTACATAGAGGCTTGAGTCATTGCTGATTATGGCTTTCTGAGACTGGGTGGCATTGAACTGGCCATTATTTACATATTGATTGCTCCTTCTATGATTTGGCATGATTTTGGAGTGAGAGTACATAAGTAAGGAGATGGGGACGCTCCACATAGTGATGCCATAAAACATTTATTTATTTTTATATGTTTCCACAAACTCCCAGCTCCTTCAGTACATTGGTATAAAGCTTATCTGTATTAAAGGAGATTGAGTTTCCTCATGAAATATACAAGGTTTTGCGTTTAGAACACATACATTTTGAAGTAATGCAACGTAATCCTCTGTACAGTACTGAAGGTGCTTCTCTGATTGTGAAACTATTCCTGTACATATTTATACAGTACTTATACTTTGAAAATGTTTAACTATGCTCCACATTTTCATAGCTAAAAAAAACTAAAATACTAAGAAAGTTACTTTCCTGATCAAGTGCTGCAATTTGAAAGGTGTCATACTATCCATGTTTATATTCACAACTCACTAGCTTTTAACCCACACTGAAGATGCCAGTAATGCGCACACTGCTTTCTTTTAAGCGCATTGCTACCTGGTACATTAAAATTACTTCCTGACCAAATGGTTTAGTTGGCACAGACATCTAGTATAAAGTCAAAGCTTTGCTTGTTAATTTTGAACTTGTCTTGTTGATATTCTTTTTGCCAGCATGACTGATTAGCTTATTGTAACTGCCTTTTTACTCTCTGATTTAACAGCTTCTTTTCTTAGCATTTTAATTGCGCCAACAAACATATCATTTTCAGTTTTACATAGGTGTTCCCAAGTTTTAATTACTCATTACTGCAGTAATCTGTTGATCTTGCAATGCATTGCAGGAGTTTGACTTTACCATTGTGGGCAGATTTTTGTATTTTCTTTTATTGCCCCCCCCCCCCCCGGTACTGTTTGTAAATTATGTAGTTTGTTTGTTTCTAAACAAAATGTTTCTTTCTTTTTGTACTTCCACATCTACTGTTTACTGATTGTGTATTTTTTGATTCACCAACTTGGTTATTTTTGATCAGTACACTTCCCCTGTAAAGACATTTAAATAAAATAAAAATAATAATATGCTTTGCCTTAGTAAAAATTGAAACATTTTCTTTTAGACATCATTTTGAAATGATTCTTTCAAATATAACTTCTTCAAAATTGATTAAATGCTTGTCACTTCCTCTTGCAGATGTAGCTACACTTAATTATGATTTAATTTCTGTTGCTTCTTACTTCTTGTGCAGCTTATGGCTGTTCTTATCACCATCACTGTTTAGTATATTTTCATTTTAGGCTACATTTTATGATATTGTTGGACTGACATTTTATTTCATAGAGTTCCAGTTCTTCAGTTAACTCCTTTAACCATATCCTTATACGTTTTCTCACTTTCTATAGTACAAATCTATAGCTTTAGATAAGGTCAGGTCTGTATAAAAAAAAAAAAGCCTGATCATTGGCTGATAATTGTTATAACAGAAACATTTAAGTCTATTAGGAATGAGACCCGCAAGTTATCAAATTTACACTCTTTGGCTCTGGTCTTAAGCTTAGTGATATAAGTAACTAGTTTCCACCGAGAATGGGTTTCCTGTAAAGACTAAATGACAAATAAATACAACATTTTCTGTAGGCCCATAATAATCTCTTTATGGTTGCAATTCTGAGCTTTTCATCTACATGAAAAATATGGAGCATATTTTCAAGGCTTTGTACTGTGTGACATGCAGAAATGTGACACACCTTTTCAGGTATCCGGACTATTTTGCTGACAACAGTGAAGAATAAACAGACTTTCTGAATCCACACTTTATAGTTTTCTGCTAAAGTGCCTTGCAGGAAAAGATTCCCTGGTGACTGCATTTGGGTTGGCTTTTCTTTGAAAGAACAAAATAATTTTTTTCTCATGAGTAATGCAAATGAAGGATGAAATGGTGATGGCTTTATCTTGAAAAAAAAAATGAATTGCAAATTGCAAATTATATGTCAGTATTATAGAATAATAAAAAACCCACACACAAATAAATGTATTAACTTCTAACTCATCTGGCACCATGTAGGATCTGTAACATCTATCAAGATGCTCAGTAAAGAAATATGCAGTTTGGATGTATGACCAGCTTCCATGGGGTATCTGCTGTGACTGTCAAGTACTACTGGGATGGTCAGGTGATACAGGAATTAACCTTACATCTTAAGAGGGGTTAAGTCCTGACCTTCGCTTCCTGTCTGTGTGGAGTCTGCATGTTCTCCACATATATTCATGGGTTTTCTCCAGGAGCCCTGTTTTTCTCCAATTTTCTATGAACGCATTGTTGTTTAACAAATACATTACCCATACAACATGCATTTACTCTTATCCCTGCAGCATGTAAGTAGCTCTAAAGGACTTATTAAGGATTATTTTGCTTAACCAGTTAACAAATAAATAAAACTCACAGAGTTTGCATATGTAGAGAAATGCATCAATCACATTAAATGCATGACTATAAGGACATTAGCAGCTCATGACCCCTCTGTAGTATACTCTCTGCGCTGCCTCACTTTATAATGTAGTTAACCAGTGTGAAGATTCGTCTTAAGATTTGGTTTCATGACAGCTGTGTATATGATGGCACCGTGTTCAATCAGTCAAGACTTGCTACTGCTAGCTGGGGAAAAGTGTGATATTGTCTCAGATCCAGCAAGACAGCTGACTCTTCTGTTACATTTAATAAGGCAGTAATTTGATTTGTTTAAGAGAGAGAATGAAATCTAGGGCAATTTCAAGTTACATGCTGTTAGTAATCTGATCTAGAATTTCATCAGAGATGGTCAGGAGACTGAATTACGGTTCTCAAAAAAAATAATTTCTTTTTCATGAGATGAAATCAATTAATTATACCCATGATTTTTAAGTGTAATTTCCAGTAATTACCATGATTTCATTAGAATATTTTATAGACAGATATACTTTTATGCAGAATTAAAACAGGCTTTAAGTATAGAATACTCAGTAAAGCCAACTGGCATTACTATTATAAGTAGTAAGTATAAAAAAAGATACATGTTTTGGTGAATCAACAAGTGCTTTGGCCTAAAATGCCAAATTCCATGAAAATACAATGTGTCTTTAATATTCAGATGCTCCAAATTCAGAATTTACTGACATGTTCCTAGAAAAAAAAAAGGAAAATCAGTGTCCGTGGAAATGGTTTAATGCAGAAGATAGAATTCACAATTTGTTCTGTGTGGTAATGAAAATCCTATGAATCTAAGATTCTATGGCTTTTAAATGATGAACTCTTTAGAAACAGGCTAGTGTTTATATGTATGGAAATCAGTCAAAAGCTTAATAATTATGGTGTTAGGGAGGTAATCTAAAAACATAGAGTAAAATAAGTGTTCCATGATGGACCCCTAAGGAACCTCAGAGCACCCTTGAGAGCTCACTGAGGAATCTCAGGCAAGCTCTGTTGATAACCAGTGAGAAAAAGAGACTGATATAGTCTAAGATATATAGCTTGCTAGGCAAGATACAAAATATTTGGGAAATTTAGGAAGAGATCTATAGTCAGCACAAGCAAAGTAGCAGACATTCTTGAACTTTTCATAGGTGTGAGTGAAGAGAGGCACATAGTCAAGAATAGCAGTACAGTTGTGCTTCCTTGTCTAGCTACACAATAGTGTTACTTGTGGGAGGCTGATTGTGGACTGGCTGACATTTGAGGTAGGATGGGATAAGAAACTAATCAATGTACTTTCAAAAATGGCAGGGATGTGTGGGGCTGTAACTGGAAGCAAATGAACTTTCCTCAGCCTTGTTCAGATGAATGACAATAAGAGATGCTGCAGAGTCAGTGACAGTCTTAAGAGGTTGGTAAAACAGGAAAATACAGCAATCATAAACAAAGATGGCCTCAGAATATGGGGAGTCAAGCTGGCTGAGGTGGGGAGACTTACAAAGAGCTACTTAGAAGTAATGTTTGGTGGTAAATGGATGCAATTTCAAGACTGTAGCTAGGAGAACAGGAGGAAAAGGAAAGGCAAATGTTGTGAAAAGTAAGTGAATATCATTGACTTAAGGCATAAACAAAGGCTGTTGTCACTGGAGATGATATACAGAAGAGTGCACTATTCCATTTTTCTGGGGAGCTGGCTATTCTCCATACTCATGATTACGCCATATCTGGCTTGATCAGCGTGTCAGAATATCTGTAGAAGTGAGTCTTTACTGAGATGTGAGCTTTTATTTCTCTTATTGCACTGTTGTGTTGATTACACTGAGAGCTTCAATTAGATAATTGGGGAAATTTTTGTGATTCAAAGGCCAGGACAGATGGAAGGATATTTTAAACCCCCAATAAGACATTCCTGCAGTCCCAACCTTCTAAATCAGTTATTACCACGTCATTTATTTACATGAACTTTCTGCTCTTTACCAGCTGTTTAGAATGTTTGTAGCATTTGAAACTACATCTTCAACACATCTATTAAAGCTTGAGTTGGGCCTAAATTAATATGCTGCATACCCAAAGCTGTCTCCTCATCTAAGTCCAGACTAAAATCCAGTGTATAGCAAGTGCTTGGACTTTTCAGCTCTGATGCAGCTCACTCACTGGTTGGAATCTTCTCTCTTTAACTTCCCCAGCCAGTATCCCTGATGTATATTGATTGACTGTGACTACTGTAGTTAGTGCAATTATCCGTTAGTAACTAATATTAGGCAAACATACAAACAGAGCAGATTTAGGAAAACATGTGCCCTCTGCTAGAAAGGATCACTCAGCCACTATTAAACTTGATAATAGAGATGACACCTTTGGAATTCAGGATGCAAGTAAACAGTAATCTGATGATTCAGAGCATTTAGAAGAGAAAAAAAGAAAAAAGAAAGAAAGGGAGAAGATCACAACAGTTAAGCAGGAAGATAAATAAATTTACTAAAGTTGATAATGCAGAGAGAAAACATACTAAACAAAAGGATACTGCTCTGATATGTAATATCCAGATTAAAGGGAATGATAACATTGTTCATCTAAAAAAAAACATTCGGTTTACAGAAAATGACATCATTGTTCAAAGAAAGAAGGTAAAAATGAGGCAATGGGCAAGCTAAAAGGCTAAAGTCTAAATTGAACTTGAAAGGATTAAAGAACATTACTGTAATAAAAAAGAGGAGACAGACTGAAGCTGATAACAGCTCTGGCTGTGGAAATAAAAAGACAGCTAGATGAGACTTGGATGCTTGCAAATGATGTAGGTAGTGAAAACAGTAATATTAATAAGAGTAATGGTGATGAAGATTATTCTTTTGTAACAGCTGATAGAGAAGACATTACCGAATTAGAAGTAGGAGATACATCAGATCCATTCTGAAATAATATACTAGCAACTTGAGATTCAGTTATTAAAGGAACTAATACTCACATTTGCAGAGAGGGAATATTGAATTGTGTTATGCTTGCCAGGAGCAAAAATACAGGATGTAAGTAGGGCCTTAGAATGCCTTATTATAAGGAAGTATGGAGTTGTTTTTATTCATGTCTGTTCAAATGGGCACATTATTATGAGCATTCTATGAACAGGACTCACCGACTGTTGTTAAAGAACTTACTCTTAGATAACACAGCTAGTATGGGTCTTATGACATATTTTTCTCAAATCACATGTAGAAAGGAGAGTCAGATCAGTGTGCAGGTTTTCCGAGTAAATATATTCCCGAAAAATATGACCCATTTTAAAAAGTGATAATGTCTAGAACATCCGAGCCTAATTTTGGGCACATATATATTTAGACAGGATGGAGTGCACTAATAAAAACAAGGGAAAAGAATTTTTGAAGCCGTTATATAAAAATATTTGTCTAACTAAAGACATGATTTACAGTTCACAGACAGAAAAAAATGTGACTTACCTGTACTGGTTGTTAATGCAATGAGTATTACTAACAGGTTTTTGTTTTTATTTGTTTGTTTGTGGAAAATGTGCTGTATTCACATCATGATTAGAAAACAGTTCTGTTATGGTCTAAATGTTTTTTTTTTTTCTGTAACAGAATTATAACAGAATGTCAGATGGAGGTGTTCTGGTAGGAACTGAAGACTGTTATAAGATATGCGATTATTACATCTTTGATTATAACATCAATGTTGTAGATTGCATAACTGTGACATAAAGGTAAGTTTGGAGAAGATTACAAGTATTGTGGTATATAAACTATTAAAGTAAAGTGCTGATGACTTATAGGAATTCATACATTTCTTGCATGAAATACAGGAAGGAAAATTCATAACATGTGGGGTCTTAAATTTACCATAAATAGATTAAAATAATATTGGCTGAGATTTATTAAGGGCTAACATCAGTGGTAAGCCCTAACATGGGTGGAAAACCAATGGCAGAAGCACTTTCTGATTTAAAAGCAGACCCACAACAGTGATCTGACATGGTTTGTAGAATTGTATAGTGGCCTGCTGCCATTGCCATTTTAAATGCTGAAGTGTCATGCCGTGGGAGCAGCCTAAACTAATTAGCCACGTGCTCTCCCTCCCAAAATGCTTTTGCTTAGGTTAGTTATGCAAGTGAGAGACTCAAATAATTGCTTCACTGTGTAAATTAGCACAGCCAGTCCTGAGAGTGAACATTGTCAAAATTATGAGTTCCCATGTTTTAGTCATTGGGAGCAACCATGTAAAAGGTAAGATCAGGTAAGTGTCTGCAGAGAGGTAGTGGTAGTAGGGGTGTTAACTGTGTGTACATGTGTGGCAGTCTGTGTACATGCCCATAGTTAGGGGGTGTGAATGTATGTCTGCCTGGGTGGTTGCAGTACAGGGGTTGGTTAGGAGATATGGTGTGTGTATATGTTTGTGTGTGTGTGTGTGTGTGTGTGTGTGTGTGTGTGTGTGTGTGTGTGTGTGTGTGTGTGTGTGTGTGTGTAGATTGCTGCCATACTTCTCAACTGTCCTAGGCTGTAATACCGGGGAGGGGGAGACATGACACTAGGGACACTGTTTAAATATTGCTGTATATCACTTACATTTTTAATAGGACAAACGATTTTGCATCACAGACCATTCTGTGTACAATACGAAGTATGAAACTCTAAAGTTTAGCATTATTATGAGCATTCTATGAACAATAAGAAGTATGAAACTCTAATGTTTAGCATTATTAAGAGCATTCTATGAACAATAAGAAGTATGAAACTCTAATGTTTAGCATTATTAAGAGCATTCTATGAACAATAAGAAGTATGAAACTCTAATGTTTAGCATTATTAAGAGCATTCTATGAACAATAAGAAGTATAAAACTGTAATGTTTAGCATTATTAAGAGCATTCTATGAACAATAAAAAGTATAAAACTCTAATGTTTAGCATTATTAAGAGCATTCTATGAACAATAAGAAGTATGAAACTCTAATGTTTAGCATTATTAAGAGCATTATATGTACAATAAGAAGTATAAAACTGTAATGTTTAGCATTATTAAGAGCATTCTATGAACAATAAGAAGTATGAAACTCTAATGTTTAGCATTATTAAGAGCATTATATGAGCAATAAGAAGAATGAAACTCTAATGTTTAGCATTATTAAGAGCATTATATGTACAATAAGAAGTATAAAACTGTAATGTTTAGCATTATTAAGAGCATTCTATGAACAATAAAAAGTATGAAACTCTAATGTTTAGCATTATTAAGAGCATTCTATGAACAATAAGAAGTATAAAACTCTAATGTTTAGCATTATAAAGAGCATTATATGAACAATAAAAATAATTAAACTCTAATGTTTAGCATTATTAAGAGCATTCTATGAACAATAAGAAGTATGAAACTCTAATGTTTAGCATTATTAACTGACTGCAATCATTAAGGATTTATGAGGGAGAGGGCAAAAATAAGAGGACATTCTGTAAGCTGGGAGAGTGAGTGAGGGGGTGTATGGCCATAGTCATTCTGGGACAAGGCTAACTTAATGGAAGAACAAAGACAATAAATCAGGGACAAATATTAAATATTGCACTAATTTACTTAAAAAATATGCCACGGTGGTACGGAGGTAGCGTTGTTACCTCACAGCAACAGGTTCTCCCGTTCGATTCTCGGCTGGGCTTGAGAGTGCCTGTGTGGAGTCTGCATGTCCTCCCCGTGGTTAGGTAGCGTTCGAAAGACATGTGTGTGTAAATGGGTGTGCCTTCGTTGAAGGTTGGGCATCGAGCTGGCACCTCGGTGTTTCATAAAAATCTACTGCCAATCATTAGCAGATCAGAGTTCTGCTGTATTGACCCTTTACCGGGAAAAGCCGAAAGACAAACAACAACAACACTAATTTACTTAAAAAGTTAATAGAACATCAGGTTTAGTGTCACACTGCATTTTTGTAACAATAACAAGTATGAAATTTCTAACGTCTGGCAGTATTTATTTATTTATTTATTTATTTATTTATTTATCATTTGTTGACCGGGAAAGTCCGACTAGGTTCCACAGAGCCTGTTTTCAGCGGAGGCCCGAGGAGAAATGCTCCAGATGCATGTCTTTGGAATGTATTGACTGAATCCTCTGTAATTTATGAGGGAAGGAGAAACCTAAGAAGCAACATCATGGACATTCTGTAAAATCAGGCACAGCTGGGAGCTATGGAGGTGTGTGTGTGTGTGTGTGTGTGTGTGTGTGTGTGTGTGTGTGTGTGTGTGTGTGTGTGTGTGTGAGAGAGTGAATGAGGGAGGGGCTTGCTTGACCCAAAGCTATGCCTGGGCCACCTATGGTAAGTACTTCTGACAAGTGCTGTTTAGCACTGGTGGAACCCATAACCAGCCTTAGGCATAGGCCAACTAGGAGGCTGCCTAAGGCACCGCTCTAGCAGGGGCACTTTTCCAGTAATCTGGATGGCGTAGGTAGACCAGGATTGGGGCACTGAGTAGTGTTTGGGGGTCACTGTGGAGACCTTTTGCCTAGGGCACCAGCTGACCAAAGGCCGGCCCTGAACTGGCAAGTGATTTAGACATATGTAAATTAATTAGTAATGAGACCTTCCTCATTGCGGCTAAACATGTCTCTAAATCGCATTGCTACTTTGGGTATCAGCAGTTTCTGTGAGCCTAGGGAAATGTCTCTGAATTACACCCATTAATTCTACAACATTAGTAAGGAAATTATTTGCAACATATGTTCAGGAACAATAATTTGTGGCAGATTGTAAACAAACCTACCAGGAATGAAATGTAATGGGTATTGTTTATGTTCCCAAACAGATGATTGTTGCTTCACATCAGATTTTACCACATTTGATGTGCAGTGATCATGGAGTTATAAAGTTTAAACTACTGCTAGGTAATTCTGCCAAACTAAAATACAAACCAATGTGCAGACAATTCATAACAAACTATATGGAAGCAAAACAGTCAAAAAGTAAAACTAATTGGAATGATGCACTCAGTGGGAAGATGACAGAAAGAATGTGACAAGTTTTGAAAGGGAAATTGTTTGAATGCAAAGAATAATTAATAAATAAATAACAGCATCAAGATATAGGCTGACAAGGTCAGGAAAACCTATTTCCATAAGAATAAAATGATTGATTAAGGGGATGGTTATAAATGTAAGAAACAGAAATGAGCTTGGACTATAATTTGAAAACTGAAATAAACAAACTGAATAGATAACTTAAAATAACATGAGTCAAGATGAGGAAAATTTAAAGAACATATATATGGAGATATTGAGCATAACTGGAAACAATTTTATAGAAATATATGTGGTAAGAGTAAAGGCATACAAATTGATAAACTGCGTTTAGTCTAAAATTTATTCTCATCCACAACAGATTGTAGTTATATTTCCAAACTCTTATGCAAAACAGTTTGGTTACTCAAAGGGTGAGCTATTTTTTGCTAGTAATATCCAGGTAACTTCAGATACTGAAATTAAATTAGATTATGTTGAAAATGTATAGGCAAACTGGACCCAAAGCCAGGGGAGGAGACAGGATGAGTAATAATGGTCTGAGAACACTTCATTGTGAACTTACAGTACCATTATATCTGTTATTTACTAATTTAAGTATGGGGAGATTCTTCAAGATTGGAGACATGCAGTTGTTAAACCAAGCTTTAACAGAAAGGGGAACAGGACAAACCTAGAGTCATATAGACTCATAATTCTGTTTTCTTATTGTGGAAAATAATGGGAAAAGATTATTTTGTATAAATAATTGTCAGAATTGGAAGGGGTATGACTTAAAACCATATATAAGTATGCATATGTTGAAAATTGATCCATGACTACTCATAACATGATATTCTATAATAATATAATAATTATAAACAAAAAAGTATGTTTTGGTGTAATTTATGTAGACTTGTCTTCAGCCTTTGATAGCGTCATACACAAAACATTGATCAATAAATTATGACAGCTAGGTATTAATTTAATCTTAATACGATGGATAGCTGTGTGGCTTAAAACAGGACAGGCCAAGCATCATACAAAAATTGAACACATAAAATTCTAGGTTACAGTTAGCGTGTCTTACAGGGCCCTGTTATAGACACATACTTGTTTAGGTTACATAGGTTCATAGGTTCATAGGTTCATAGGTTCATACTAGGCTATCTGCCCAAGGGCATTTATAAGCCTAGCCCATAGTTATGTGGCTTTCGCCACCCCTTTAGTTTGAATAAAAACTATGCCTATCATTTTTCTGTGCCTCTGTCAAGCAGTGACACTGAAGTAATCCCTGGGGTATATCTGCGATCTCCCATCCATTGGTCAAGATTCCTCTTGAACAAGGCCAGCGAGGTGCTCTGCCTCACATGTACCGGGATTTTGTTCCACGGCATTACGAGTCTCTGGGTGATGAATATCTCCCACCAGCACGTTCTATTTATAACCGTGTCAAGGTTTAAGTCTCCCGCCCTTGTGGTTCTGAGGGATCTAGATTTTTGAAGTGAAGCATATTCATCAAATCTGGGTTTGACATGGCCTTATATGTCAGGCACAGGTCACCTCTGAGCAAGCGGTATGAGACTGAATAGAGCTGGAGTTCTTTCAGTCGGGCAGCATAAGACATATTTTTGAGACCCTTTATCCTTTTGGTGAGGAACTTTTGGGGCCTTTCAAGCTGCAGCAGGTGTCTGGTCAGATACATTCGAACGGGCATTGTACTCAATCATAGGTCTAATGAGTGATGAGTACAGGGGGATGATGACCTCCCTTGATCTAGATGTGAATCTCTTCATGATCAGGTGGGCGATATAGAAGGTTTTCCTAACTACTTTAGCAACATGAGTGTCAAACGAAAGGCTACTGTCAACTTGGGTCCCCAGATCCCTGATGACTTTTCTGTGCTCAGTGGATTGCCACCTATATGGTAGCTAGGGTAACCTTGTTTTTCCCGAAGGGTATGACTATGCATTTTTGGCGTTTAACTTCAGGCCATGGCTCTGGCACCAGTTATCCGTTTCTGTGAGGCCCTTCTGGAGGATATCTGTGTCAGATGTGTTTGACTATGGCCCAGTTTGCAGTCATCTGCAAACTTTGTCAGCCATAACCCTCCTGTGTTTGCTTGTACTTCAGAAAAGTAGATGCGAACAAGAGTGGACCCAGGACTGAGCCCTGTGGGACACCACTTGTGACAGGCTTTGAGTCTGACATGGCTCCAGCAACTCTGACCCTGTGGGTTCTGTCACTTAGCCAGTTTGCAACCCATCTTGTGATGTATGGGTTTACATTCAAGCTGATGAGTTTTTCGATGATACCTGAGTGGGGTATTGTGTGAAGGCCTTTGCCAGGTCGAGGTAGGCTGTATGGACTGCCTTTCCTCATCAATGGCCTTGGTGACTGTCTCGAAAAAGTCAACCAAGTTTAAGAGGCAGGATCTGCCTTTGACAAAGCCAAACTGGGTTGGATCCAAAGTCTGCAAGTTCCCTATGTCTTTATTTATGAGTTCCATTATGATCCTCTCCATGGCTTTGCAGATAAGGCTTGTCAAGCTAATGGGGCGGTAATTTCCAGGGTCTGTGGAGGCACCGCCCTTATGAAGTGGGACCACAGTCGCCGTGCGCCACTCCTTGGGTACGCATCCTGAGGTGAGGCTAAGATTAAACAGCTGTCCTAACTGTGGGTTTAATTCCTCGTTGAGTTCATGAAGCACACAGCCGGGGACACCATCCGGTCCCATGGATGTTGTGTCCTTTGCCTTAGTGAGGGGAGTTCTCACCTGGGCGTTGGAGATGTTTGGGGGGCTACAGTCCTCTGGAATAGATAGGGTTCCTTTTGGGGGGGGGAGAAGTTTGCACTGAACCTGTCAGCCAGTATGTTAGCAATGTGTGTAGGTTCAGTAATTTTCACATCATTTTGAACTAATTCTGAGCATATCTGGGAGTTTCCTCCTAGGTTTCTAACATAGCTAAAGAAGGCCTTATGATTGTCTTTAGAGTCCTTGGCGATTTTTCTCTCAACATTTGCCTTGGATGATTTTATGAGAGCTCTTAGTTTTTTACTTATAATGATCAAAGGTGTCTTACCTTTCAAGGATTTTGCTCTATCTTGTAGTAGCTTCCTCCTTTTGTTGTAGAGCTTGTTTATGGCTGGGGTCCACCAGACTGGACGCTTGCCTTTGGTACAGAGAGTCTTAGTTTTGTTTGGGATTGCCTGATCCATGCAGTCCTGTAGGTGCTGGTAGAAGGCATTTGTAAGTGATTCAGCGGTTTGAGTAATGTTTACCACTGGCTCAGGGGCCTTAAAGGAGACCACACTAGTTTTTAGAAGTGTGAAATCGGCTTTTGAGAAGTTTTTCACTGTGGTCTTTTTGTTTCAGGTGGGGACGGGATGAGGACCTCCAGCGAGATTAGTTTATGATCTGGTCTCACCAGTGAGGCGTATACTTCGGTGTTGAACATTTTGATCCCATGTTCGTGATGATGAGATCAAGTATGTTTTCTCCTCTTGTGGGGATGGTGACTAGTTGTTCCATGGCATTTGAGTTTATGAACTCCAGGAATCTTTGGGTTAGAGTGTTCGGGCTTGAGTAGTGTTCCCAGTCTATATTAGGGTAGTTGAAGTCACCTAGTATGATGGTGTTTGGAGATACATTTATCCCTCCAATGTTTTCAGGAAGGCCATGTGAGGTTCCTGAGTTTGAGAGGGTGGCCTGTAACATGCTACAAATTGCAGAGCAGTCTTGCCTATGGTTAATTGCACCTGGATGGTCTCCGATGCATCGTGCGTTGCCACCAACCTTGAGGTGTGGGTGTCCTTTATGAATATGGACACCCTCCTTTCTTGGTGTTGTCCGGATTTTGGGGCCGGAACGCATGATATGAGGTGAAACCTGTTAGTGCTGGGGTGCTCTCAGGAGCCTTGAACCAGGTTTCTGTCACAGCACAGACATCGATGTTCTCCATATTGAGAAGGGCCTTGAGTGCGTGCATCTTGAGAGTGAGACTTCTGGCATTGAGCAGCATTACCCTTAGTTTTTCCTTTTGGTGTTCTAGGGTGGTAGGTTTAGAATTTGAGCCTTGCCTAAAAAGGCACTATGGGGTGGCAAGAGCCTTTGCCAATATCCGAAGCCCAGGGTGACAGGTGCAAGCCGTCCCTTGTGAAGCAGCGTGGCTTGTCCAGCATGTCATCCCAGGCAGACAGACATTGGATCCCCTTTGAATGACACCAGAATTTAAGCCAATTATTAAAGCTGATCATCTTATCACTGTATTGTGGCATCATTCTAGGTGAAGGTAGGATACTGCTCAAGGTCAGGGTCATACCTGCCTGGGCTACATAATCAGAGAGCTCCTCGATGTCCCTTTTCATGTAGTCCAAGGAGGTACGCCCCAGGTCGTTGACACCAGCGTGGACAATGGCTGAGTCGTACTTGTACCTGCTGTTGAGAGACCTGAGTGCTTGCGTTATGTGGCGGATTCTAGCACCCGACAGGCAGCTTACTGTGACCTTCTCCTTACTCAGTCTGGTGAGCGGACGTCAGTGTGTCTGACTATGGAATCACCAATGACAAGTGTGTCTGGCATTTTGTTTGGCCTTAAGGGCTGTGACTGTTTGACACTCTGACTGTGTGGTCTATGTGTTGCATGTGTTGGGTCGTGAGGTGGTAGTTGTTTGGGTGTCTGCTTTGGTGGCCTCTGCTGTTTTGGTAAATTTTTGATCAGAGCCTCCGAGTATGTCTTTGTGTGAGTATGTGTATGATTTGAAGTTGTGATGGTACCATGTGTGACTGGGTATGTATTGTGTGTGGTTACCTTCTCCTCCTGTCTGGTCTTGCCAGTCCTATGTTGAGAGAGCTCAGCCTCCAGTTTGGCCATATAGTTGCATCTCTCGCATGTATTTGTGTTTTGTGGGAGGAGGAGAGGATTGTCTGTGTACATGAGGCAATTGTAACATTGCCTCAATATTCCCAGGTTCACCAGTTGAGCTGGAGAGGACACTAGCAACTGATCCCTCGACATACTAGAAGTAGTAGATAAAGACACTTTCAAAGGACTCCGGGGGAAGTGGGTTTTAGGCTGGTGGGGTACTATCTATAATAAGAGTGCTTTATCAAGGTGCAAGTACTGTAGGAGTAAGTGCTAGGCTTTACAGATAGAGAATAGTCTACTTGGGAATCAAGTAGAGATGAACTTTTCAGTTATAGGATATGCTGGTTAGATCAGCAGTACAGCTCGAGGAAGGTAGTTCTAAGGGAAAATTTGAAGAGTGGAATTTAGATGGCCCGAATAGTTAACCTTGTTTAACCGCCGCTGCTCTGTGTGCAACAGTGGCAACTCCACGCTAACGCACGTTTAGCACGTTTTATAGAAGGGGGCTGAAGGGAGCTAGGAATTGGCCCAAAACGACCAATGGACTACTAGTTTCTGGCTGAAACTTCACCAAATCGGACAGAAAGGCCGCTCAGTGCCTCCCACTCCCACTGGTAAGCAAAGAAACTTCCCTCCTCCCTAATAAGGCAATGGATCAGTAACAGGAACTATAAACAAAGCCCAGGGATCAGCAACTCTGAAACTGGACTACTCTAGTTCAGTAAGGCGGGAAAACAAGAGTTTTTTTGTTTTATTACAGAGATAAGGAAAAAAACAGACAGTAAATGCTATAAATGCTGTAAATCGCTAGCGACTTTAGTGTGTAGCCTACAGAAACAATTTGCAACAATTAGTAACTTAAAGTGCAATAAACAGTGTAAAATGCAGAAATCACTTAAAGTAGCAGTAAAACAGGCGAAATGCAGTCGCTAGCTTAATAACAGTGGGAAAGCCACAAAATACTTATATCTGGTAGAAAGTCACTCTTTTAGCTCTCTGCTGCTTGGATCACTCTGCAGGCCACCACGAGGATCTGTGCTGAGTTGGTACAAGCTGGAAAACGTGTTTAGCGTGTTTTATAGCAGGGGCTGAAAGGAGCTAGGAATTGGCCCAAAACGACCAATGGACTACTAGTTTCTGGCTGAAACTTCACCAATTCGGACAAAAAGGCTGCTCAGTGCTTCCCACTCCCACTGGTAAGCAAAGAAACTTCCCTCCTTCCTAATAAGGCAATGGATCAGTAACAGGAACTAAAAACAAAGCCCAGGGATCAGCAACTCTGAAACTGGACTACTCTAGTTCAGTAAGGTGGGAAAACAAGAGATTTTTTTTTTTTTTTTTTTTTTTTACAGAGACAAAGAAAAAAAACAGACAGTAAATGCTATAAATGCTTTTAAGCGGCTAGCACACTTGAGTGTGTTAGCCTACAGGTAAAATTAAGCAACAAATAACTTAAGAGTGCAAAACAGTTAATCAACACAAAAACAGTTTAAATAGAATGCAGAGCTGTATAAACAGGCTAAGATGCAGTCGCTAAGCAGTAAATATTCAAAAAGCCAGAAAAAAATACTTAAATCAGTTATAGCAAATACAGTTATAACAAATGCTCTGAAATATACTGTATATTTCCAATATGTTTGAGAAGGACAGTCAGAACACAAGAAGGTTCAGGCGAAAAAGAAAAAAAAAGTTTTGTTTTACTTTTTGAAGAGGGAAAAAGGAGGAACAGAAGGCCTTATCAAATGTTCTCTCTGTATTAAGAAGAATGAGCTAATGACACTAGATTGGGAGGTGTGTCACAGTAGGGGCGGGCAACTGCAAAGCCACCAAGTATAAGAGCAAGACACCAACAGGGAGGGAGGGTGGGACAAAATAAAAGCACTACAGAGTCAAATGAAATTTTTTAAACAGATAAGGATTTGTGAAGATTCTGAATAGACAAAGTGCTTTATATATATATTAAATTATAAAAACAGTAATCTGTAAAAATAATCAAAATATACTTATATTTTGTAGCTCAGTTGCGGTCAAACAACTTCTCCAGCTTGCACTGTGTGCAAAGACAAAGACCAGAACAACAACTTTTTTTTTTTTTTTTTTTTTTTTTTTTTTACAAGAACACAAAAGAACCAGCCCCCACTAGCCAAGAGATAATTACACAGAGTAAATTATCTTTCAGATTTATCTTTTTCACCTGAGGTGTTCTATAGTCTATATGCAGATGACCCAAAAATGGCTAAACTGATTGCATCTGTTACAGAGAGGACATGTCTGTATAAGAACTAGACTAAACTGACCATTTGGTTATAGGAAAATAACATGTTGAAAAATATATCAAAGACTAAGCCTATGAAATTTGGAAGACATACATAAAAGGGTTAATATTTAATATAGCACACAGTGATTGAAAGTGGAGATTCATTTCATCATCATCAACCTCCTTTTTCCCATTTTCTACATGAGGTCAGGGTGTCATGTTAACTGTTGCCATCTCTCTCGATTCCATGCTGCACTTCTGCCTTCTTTGACACTCATGCCCAGCTGTCGCAGGTCTTCTGTAATGCAATCCATCCAGCTCTTTCCTGGATGCCCATGTTTCCTCTTACCTTCTTCCTGCCTGTACCAAATCTTCTTCTCCAGATTGTCTTCTGATTTTCTGAACATTTGCCCAAACCATTGTGATCTGTTCTCATTGATCTTTTTCTGCTATCGGAGTTACTTTGGCTTCTGCTTTTGTCTTCATTTCTTAGTCTGTCCCACAGTGTGGATCCTACCACCCTTCTCAGGCACTTAATTTCCATCACCTCTAGTTTTCTCATCTGCTCTGCCTTTACTGCCCAGGTTTCTGTACCATACAGTAGTACTGGTCACACCACTGTTTTGTACACCTTACTTTTCATCTTTTTGGCATTCTTCTCTCATACACTACACCTGACGCTCTATGCCAGATGGCTGCCAGCTCCTCTGATTCTAGCTTTGATCTCTTCATTTAGACTTCCCTTCTCCTCAACCACCCCTTCCAGATATTTGAAGCTGATAACTTGTTCCACTATTTTCCCTTCTAAGTCAAGTCTCAGCTTCATCTGATTTCCCCAATTTGCTGCCATTACCACTATCTTATCTGTACTTAGTTTCATCCCATGTGCCTTCAGTTTTGCACTCCATTCCTCTATCATTTGCTGAAGTTCTTGTTCAGAGTCTGCCTGTAATGTCACATCATTTGCATACAGCGGCTTTGTTGATCTGTCCCCTCTGACCTGTTTGCTAATGTAGTCCATCACCAGTATGAGCAGCAGTGGGCTCAGAGCTGAACCCTGGTACACACCCACTCCCACTGGGAACCACTCTGTGAGATCGAACCCACTCCCACTGGCAAACACTCTGTACTTGAGTCATTGGGTCTTTGGACATAGTCTGTACTAATTCTAGCAATGTTTCTGGGACTTTGAACCCCTACAGTGCATCCCAAATCAACTTTCTTGGGACCTTGTCATGTGCTTTCTCCAAACTAGGAATGCCCAGTTGGACTATTTTTTCATCTGTAGCTTCTTCTCAACTATGTGTCTCACTGCAAACATTGGGTCACTTGTGCTGCATCCTGATTTGAATCCGAACTGCTCATCTCCCATCTTACTTTGTACTACTCTGGGTATCTGTTTATCAATCACTGTCTCCAGAACTTTCATTCATTTAAGGACCTAGATATATGGGTAGACCCAGCTTTGATTTTTTTTTTGGTCATATCAACAAATTGGTTATTGCTAGTTATAAAACTATAGACTATATAAAAAGATTTATAAAGTCTAGGAAAGTACAGTTGTGTAAGTAAACTTATCATGACAGCAGACATTTGAATGATTACTGCTGCAGTAGCCTAAGCTGTATGGGCTCAGACAGCTTCCAAAGCTTCAGGGTACCTTCCACACACCCTAACCATTAGTTAGCTCAAGCTGACCTGACTAAAAAGAAAGGTTTGGAGGCCAAGTTCATTAGAGCTTTCATGACAACTTAGAGAAGAAGGATGAGCCCTAAAAGGACATTGACATTAAGAACAACAAAAAATAAATGTCCACACCTGGGCAAAAAAATATACCAAAAAACAGGGGAGGGGGTACGGAGGGAGAGGCTACTGCAGCAGCGATCATTGAACATCTATTGGTATGGTAAGTTTAATTACACAGCTGTACTATGCTCTTCATACTTATCACTGCTGCTGTGCTGCAGTAGCCTAAGCTATATGGGTAGATTTACATAGCTTAGAACAACTGAGAGGTGGGTGGAGAAGGGTCCTGGAGTCCCTAGAGAATGGTCCTAGCAAAGCCAGGGTACCGTTTGGCTAGGCTTATATAGGCCCTAGGGCCAATAGCCTAGTACCTACCTAGGAACCTTGAGAATGAATCAGGTTTGTAGTGCTTTGTAAAAGTATATAGAATACTTTTAGAGTCCAGCTGTTTCCAAAAAGCCATAGATGAAGACAAGGCCTTGTCTGGATTAGCTTTGTTGTTGTCAGAATAACAAAAGGTAACAGCCCAAGACAACCATTTGGAAATAGTCTGCTTTGACACAGGTTGTCACTTCTTAACATCACAAGATATGGATAATTGATTAGAAGTTTTGAAAGATTTTGTTCTGCCAAGATAGTACCTGAGTTGTCTGTGGACATCCAAGGTATCAAGTATCCTTTCTGTCTTGTTTTGGGGTTCAGGAAAGTACACAAGTAGCTGGATAGTTTAATTTAAAGTAAACTCAGGTACTACTTTAGACACAAAAGAAAGATTAGTTCTCAAGGAAATCCTGTCTCCTGTGGAAATGAGATATGTGTGACCCACAATATGAGCTTGCAACTCAGATACTCTTCTTGCAGAGGTCAGAGCAACCATGTTAAGAACCCCAAGTCAGTTAGATAAGCTGATTCAAATGAAGAGCTTCAAATGGAGCAAGTATTAGGATCTCTTAACACAATATCAAGATCCCAAAGAGGAGCCATTGGTTTTCTTGGAGGTCTCTAATGCAGTACCTCTTTCAAAAACATTTTGACATGGGAATGTCTTGAAAGAGGGGGATCCATGGGCAGACATGCTGAAATGGCTGAAAAATGAACTTTGACAGAGGAATAAGACAGGCCATATAAAATAACTCATAAAAAATTTATGAAATCAGAGAAACACTAGCCATGAATGGGTGCTGGTTATGCTGTTGGCCACCAATTAGAAAACCCTTACAATTTGCTAATATATGATTTTCCAGTAGTAGGCTTTCCTGACTCCATTAGTACCTGCTACACATCCTCAGTAAACAGATGCTAAAAAGGTATTAAGACCCTGTCATCCAGGCAGGCAGTTACTTGGGGTCTGGATGTATGAAACATTTTTGTTCTTGTGTGAGTAGATCCAGTCTGTGAGGAAGCTTGTGGTAATTGCCCCTGACCAGTTCCAAAAGAAGGAAGGACCACTCTTGCATGGATCAGATGGGCATCACCACAATGATCTTGGGGATTCCTTTTGAACCTTCAGAAGTACCCTGGATATCAATGGAAATGGTGGAAAGTCTACAGGAAAATTCCTGTCCAAGGAAAGAAAAGAAAAGGCATTTGTCTTCCAGGCCGTCTTGCACAATGCTCTAGAGCAGAATTTTTCCAACAGATTGCTCGGAGAGGAGGCAAAAAGGTTTACTTGAGGAAGTTCCAACAGATGGATCAATTCTTGGAAGACTCCTTAATCTAGTTTCCATTTTTGAGGGTCTACCTTTGTCCTGCTCAGCTGTCTTCCACACAGTATTGCTCTGATGGAATACAGGATTGTAGAGTGAGATTGTGCTGTAAAGCTATATCCTTTGCTTGTTTATGTATCACATCACTGTGGTATTGTCCATAACAACTTAAAGTGGTCCTGGGGACCAAAGGTGATTCAGAGTTGACTGCCTTGATAAGGGCAGGCATACCTTTTGTATTTATTTGCTTATGTCTGTCTTTCTTGTCCCAGATTTTTGCATTTTTATTTCCTCTTGACACTGTTCCCCAAGCAAAGTCTGAGGTGCCTGTCGTGACTCACTGCTTTGGATCCAGAGGGGAGAATGGGAAACCTGGATTCAGGAATATTTGATGTTTTCACCAAGTGATTTCTCTTCTCACAAATCCCAGAACTGGAATCTGAAAAGATAATGGGTGTTAGTGCTGGGACCAAAGAGACTTCAAATACCATTGCATCTTTCCCATGTGCAGTCTTACCAGAGGTATCATGAGAATCACATGTGGAAAATGTGGACACCCTATAGCCTACAATAAGCTATAACTGGAATTAGACACTGTGTGAGTACTTTTGAAGCAGTGGATAGCCCAAAGGGTAATGCATAGAACTGATAATGTGATCCAAACTCATAAAACCCTAACAAACGTTTGAAGTGTGGGTAGATAGTAATGTGATAATCATCTTTTAAATCTACAGTTACAAAAAAACTTAAATGAGGTAGAATGCGTAAGATTTTGTGTAGTAAAAGAATTTTGATCTTGGACACTGTCATAAATTGGTTTCGGAAAGACAGGTGCAGAACTGGTCTCCAGGCATTTTTTTTTCTTTGGCACCAGAAATAATCTTGAATAAAAAACTTTCCCAACTTGAAAGAGGAACTGTTTCAATTACCCCCTGAGAAAGCATGTGCTGTTGGACATGAGGAAACAGAGTAGTTTGGTCTGGTGATGTGAAATAATCCCCTGGAAAGGAGGGATTTCTTGACACTGCCATCTGTACCCTTATGAATTAGTCACAGATCACATTTGTCTGAAACAATCTGCTGAATCAAATCTGGGAAAACACGGAATAACAAACTTCACAAAACATAAACCATGTATGAGCAGCTGGGAAAATCACAGTCAGTGGTCCAGGAATAGATAAATGCAAAAACTTCTTTAATATAAATTAAATTCCCTTTTACATTAGTGTATATGCAGCCTTCATACTTCTAAATTTTTTAATTTTAATAAGCAATTAATAGACACATATTCATTAATTCCTGGCCAATTTCAATGGCCAAAATAATGATTTTAAGTATTCTTGGGGAGTCTACATGTGTTAGCTGGATTACAGATTTATTCAGATTTATTATATGGGTACCGATACAAGACATAGACTGTTACATTTTATTCAGTATATTAACCAAACTACTGAATTTCTAAGATTTTCTTTTGTTTATGACACCAATAGTATTTTTTAGATATCCAGCTTGCCAAAAATTTTGACTCATGCTCTTTCATGTTCAAAATATATAGAAAGCCAACCTTTTCAAATTCATATCTTTATTATACCAGTTGGCACCCAAGATATCAGAAGAAGGCGGTAGTAAAGAGCCATCTGGTTAGATTGGCTAGGATGGTGACAGATATTGGAGTTTTTTGTAAACAATGTGATATTGTGTTGGACATGTTTGAAAAGAGAGGGTATACCAAGTCTTTCTTACTTGAGATTAAGGATAAGGTCATGCGTAAAAGAATGCAAGGATTTTATTTACTTTTACTTGGTAATGATAGGTTTGATGAAGGAAGGATGGAGTTTATAAGGTCAAATGTCCAACCATCGGCAGATGGTGGGGTGGCACTCATGCCGGACAGTCAAAAGCATTTTATTTCTACCATCACATTAGATAGCTATGCTATAGCTAATGCACCTTTGAGAAACTGGGCTTTATTTTCCTTGGTTAATCAGAATAAAGTCTGTGAATGTTCCGCGGGGCTTCATTCAGTGAGCCTTGGGGGTCCTTGGATAAATCTTTTTATATCTTTTTATGAATTTTTTATTATTTTTTATTTGGACCATAAAGGGGGTTGTTTTGCAAGCCTGCGGGGTTCAAGGATTAACCTTGAGAAGGGCTGTATTGCAAGCTTGTGGTGTTTCAAGCCCTAAGAGTGGGGGTTCTGAGTCCTAGGATTAGCCCTGAGAAGGACTGTATTTTAAGTTTGTGGTGTTTCGAGTCCTAGGAGTAGCCCTGAGAAGTGCTGTCTTTTTGCCACCCCGGGATTTTCAGTCCTTGGATTTGCCCTGGAAAGGGCAATTTCTGGTCCTTGAGTTAGCTCTGACAAGGGCAGTTTCTATTCCTTAGGTTAGCCCTGAAAAGGGCAGTTTCTTGTAGCCTGTGGAGTGGGTTCATGGCCAGCTCAGTGTGGTGATCCTTTTTTGTAGTATTAGAGTTTTTTAGGGATTTAAAGAATTATCTTTAAAAGTTTTTCAAGGTTTTAAATTACTATTTTTAAAAAAGGTTTTGTGGGTCCTAATAAGGATCTTTTGGTTTGTTAATGTCACCTAAACCAGGCAATGGCACCTATTTTGCTTATTTTTTAGCTCACGTCTAGTCTGGCTGTTGCTTACCTGTGGAAGAAGTAAGGGTTAGTGCATAGGTTTATGTGCGTTCTTGAGCCCTTAAAAGGGCTGTGAATCATAATCTCAGTGTTGTATCTATAAATATAAATAAATAAAGAAGAGCGGAGTTGCTGTGATGTTTAGTCAAACTTCTTTATTGAGTTCAAAGATACAATCTTCCTCCAAGCGCTGTTCAGAGTAAACTTTTCAGCGAGAGAGGTGCCCCTTTTATCTAACAGTTAGAGGGCGGGTACAAATTAAATGTCCAATTGAGAGGAGATGTGGGTGTGACCTTTATTGATTCCTCATCCCATAACCAATTGGTGGACCTGTTTGAGACCCCTACTTTACAGTGTGACGTAAACATGAGTTTCCACGTTTCTAGCCCAGCTATTCCAGTGTAGGTTAAGGCTGTGGTATTACATCATGCATTTAAACCAACAACATACAATGACTGATATGTGTTTTTGACAGTTCACATAAAAAGCAGAAGCTAATACTGTGTGTATGTTCAGAAGAAAATACAGTGCATAGTAATTCCCTGCCATTGCTGCTGGTCTTTGGTCAATATTATCCTTTTGTTGAACCTTTTTTAGGATTTAAACTTCACTAAAGTGTTATGTCTTAGTGGAGGATGGTTGGCCGTTGAATGGCTGTGATGGGAACCAGTCTGTGATTTGCACTACAGTGCCCTATTTTGTGTGTGTAGATTGGGGTGCTATAGAGATCTAAGCCTGGTTAATTTGTAGGGAAGGCATTTTTAAATCTGAGGGATTGTGCCTCAGGTGCGGTTATAAGTTCTACCCTAGGGGGACAATGGGGGAGAGAGAGATATGCCTGAGGGGTGGGGGTGGTTTGTGGCAAGGAAGCTTAGCTGGGGGAATGGGGACAGGTAAAAATAGAACTTATCAAGGCCCTTGGGGCTATCCTATGGGCTCAGATGGGGCAAGTTAACAAATGCTTTGTATTAGGTAGGAACAAGTAACATAAATTATGCCAGTCTAAATTTTGAGGTCTGAAAGGGGGGTTGGGGTGGCTTTCAGGCCTTAGAAAAGTTTTAAAAACTTTATAAACAACTCCATCCATAATGCGCCACATGGGAGGTGGAATGAGGAAGGTGGAAGGTGGAATTAGGAGCACGTGTTGAACGGACTGGGGGGAACCTAGGCGGAACGTCTTAAGAACAGCACCAGGCAGACTCTGAGTTTAGACACGTGCTTCCGGATTCTTCGTCAGGGAGGAAGAAAAAAATGGCTATTTTCCAAATCACAAATTGTGATCATGAAAGTCGTGATGGTGAACTCTAAACATGCTTAAACTTACTCTTGTAATCTAACATTAAAAATTAAAAATTAACATCAAATCAGAATGTTAATTTGCTGGGAAATGCCCCTCAAATAGTGTATAGGAAAGACAAATCTTTTAAACAGTTATTAGAAAACAATAAGACTATAATAAATAGGAAAGTAGGTATGATAAAATGTAGAAGATGCAAACAATACCCTTCTGTGCTAATTACAGATTGTCTGTTTATTAATGGGCTTGGCTATTAGGTTAGAGGACATTTTTCTTGTGATTCCCACCAGGTTGTGTATGTGGCTTGTTGCACTGCCTGCCCTGCTTTCTATGTCGGAAAAACCTCAGGAAAGGTTAGGGAAATGTAGAAATACTAATGCTTTATATAGGCATGTAGCTGACCATCCTGAACATGATTTTAAATTTGCAGTGATTGAACAAGTGAAGAATGACTTGAGAGGATACATCACTAGTGATCATTTAGACAAATATGAGTTAAAATGGCAACTGATTATAAATACCACAAACTGGCCAGGAATTAATGACTCTGTGTCTATTAATTATTTATTAAAATTAAAAAAATTAGAAGTACAAAGGATGTATATGTAAAAGGGAATTTGTTCACCTATTTTAAATAAATATCTATGGGTATATTGTTTGATTCTGTATACAAATTTAGAATGTTGCTTTAAATGTTTAATGGTTTTATTGGTTTTAATTAAATTTGTCACATGAGTGGCACATTTTGGATATATAAGTTAGTTCATCAAGTTTCAATTAGTTCTGATGAAGTTTCTGATTGGAGAAATGAAAGTGCTTAACCTGTTTTAATTTATATTAAATCTGTTCCTGGACTTCTGACTTTGATTCACCCAGCTGCTCTTACATGGTTTATGCTTTGTGAAATAATCTGTTGCCAAAGAGTGAAATGGAGATTCAGACTTTCTGGAATGGATAAGGGGCCTCCAGGGTGGGTGGGGGGACAAGGTCCATTATATAGTCATTCTGACTTATTTGACTGTCCTTTGTTTTGGGGGTTCCTGCTTTCTTTTTGGAAACTCCCTGCCATTATTTTTTTAGAATTCTGCTTACCAGCATTTTGCTGAGACTGTTTGCTTTATTTAGTCTCAAAACTGGATGAGGGAACAGAAAAAAATTTGGAAAATTTAAAGAAGGAGGACTGAAAACTCTGAGAGATTCCCCGATTCAGCTTATCCCTCTCATTACATGTTATTCTGCAGTAGAGGGTGCAAAAACTAAATCTCTACCCAAACATGAATTTAAATTCTCATTTTTACATCTCCTGGGAAGTTCTGAGAATGCAGCTAAGTAAAACTCCTCAACACAGTGCCACTGGCAACAGCCCTGGATGTAGTATCTACAGTGTCATAAACACACTTTAAAGAATGACTAGTGACTTCAGAAATAGAAGAAACTAAACCACACAAAGCAGATCTTTCCTTACAAGGAAGAAATGCAGATAAAATATTTCTCAAGCATTCATAATTAGAATAAACCTTTACATGTAAGACTGACAATTCAAAATTCTATAAATTAGAGTTGCAGAAGCATACACTTTTCCCCCAAATATATCAATTGTTTACCATCCTTGTCAGAAGGGAAAGGATTAAATTAACAAAATACTTAGCAGCAGCTGGATTGACTAAAGCTATCGCTACTGGGTCAGGTCTGGGATGAGTGCATAGAAATTTGAAGGACTGAAGATCTTTGTACATTTTATCTGCTTTCTTAGACTGGCTATATGGAAAACCACAGGCTGTGAAGAACCCATTCTCCAGTGCTGGCAGCATTCAGAGAATAGGAGGAGGTTCTAGGAATTCCATTTGTAACATTTCATAGTATTTTCTGAGTGACTGATAAACCTCAGTGGTCTCCCATTGAAATCACTAGCGCATTCAAGGAGAAGAATCTTGACAGGGAGATTCTGATAACACACTCTCCTCTAAATCTGAATCAGAATTCAAAGGAGAAAAATCTGTATTTGTCTCATTACATTCCTCTCCAGATACAGTTTCTTGAATCTCTTCAGGAAAAGAGGAATCATTTTTAATCTTACCAGAAACCACTTGGTAAGAAGGGTCAATTGCCTGTACAAGACCCTGAGCCAGACATATTAAACTACTCCTGTCCAGTGAACCAGAGCAAAAGAAGCTATATGTTTAGTTTTTTGTTTCTTTTTGGTAGGAAGGTTAGGGTAGGCAGGATTTTTAATAGCAGCAACAACTTCCCCATGGATGGGTACAACATTCTGGTTAAGCAGAGTCACCTTCCTGGCCCCTTCTCCCAACACTAACAAAAGTGTCTCTCTCTCTCTCTCTCGCTCTCTCTCTCTCTCTCTGTCTCTGTCTCTCTCTCTCTCTCTCTCTCTCTCTCTCTCTCTCTCTCTCTCTCTCTCTCTCTCTCTCTCTCTCTAGCTCTTTCTCTCTCTCTTTCTCTATCTGTCTCTCTCTCTCTCTCTCCTACACACTGGGGAGACCCCAACAGCCACACAGAACGAGGCTAACCCTTGGTCTATAGCGACCACATAGGCAACACCAGATGGGATCCAGGGAAAAAGACAAGTGGACTGAGGAACCAGGTTTGGTCCCCAACAGAATCACCAATCCTGTGGCTGGGGCAAATTGCTAACCTGCTGTGGTAGCAAAGTCTGTTTAGTTAACTTTTTTCTTTTTGTGGTTGGAAGAAGGACTGACCATGAGACTGCTAGTTTGTTCCCTGGTCAGGCCAAATATGGTGTCTCTTTCCTGGGGAAACTAAGTAGCACAAGCTGGTAAAATTTCAAAAGTAGGACATAATCACTTTTCCCAATAAAAACACAGTACAAAGCACTCTGATATATTTTACCAGCCCCAAAAAGTAATTTAAACACAGTTTCTTCACAAAAAAAAAAATTTAGAATGTTTAAATCAACTTTTAAATTGTCAAGCACAAAAGTGTACTCCCATTTAAAAGTATAGCATAGTCATGTCACAGTCAAGAAAAACACATAGTCCTAGCTTAAAATGCAATTTACAACTCAGAAACATAAATTAAAACATTACAAAAAATATGTGGAATGTCCCTCCAAAGGAAACTTATCTGACAAGCAACAAAACACCATAAGCAGACCAAGGATCCTTGAAAGCCCGAAGAGGAACGGTGTCTTTCAGGGCAGGAAAACTCCAAAGGGCTTGGCACCCAAACCAATTTAGTCAGCTCAGCCCAAGATGAATAATGGATTGGGAGCATGGAAGGTGCCTGAAGCTTTGGAAGCTGGCCAGCTGTTGTTTCATAGCAGGATATAAACTGTATAGCTTAGGTTACTGCAGCAGTGATCAGTATGAAGAATATATCAGAAATTATAGAATCATTGTTTGTAAGTTACATTAGACCCAAACTAGATCAGGGAATAATAATATGGAAACCTTATAAAAACTAGCATTAGTAAACTGGAAAGAGTACAGTGGAAATATAGTCAGAGCATCTATGGATGTGAAAATTAAAATTGAAAATATATGAAATTGTACACTGTATGGTACGGATACCTGAGAAGACCTTCTTCAGGTATTTAGAGCATTTAAAGGCAACCATCTAAATTCACTGATTCAGTGTGACCCTGAAAATGACAAAACAAAAGACATTATTGAAATGGTCAGGGAGATGTCATTTAGTTTCATGACTGCATGATTGTGTTCCTTCCCTAATTGTGATTCTAAATCCTGTACTTCTTATTCCATTTTCTTACTGTATGTTTTTTTTTTCAGCTAGGTATTGTTTCACTTTTTGTAAATCTGTTCCCTAAAACACATACCTCTCAACTGTACAGATTTTCGCCTCACATTTTTTGGTCCAGTTTTCATAAAATTGTTGTTTTCTGGCAAAGTATTCGCAAGTGATAAAAATTTAAAGACAGAAAGTAATGACAGATATTTGTGTTTCAGACTTCATACTCTTCAGAAAATTCATGCTAATGCAAAACCTAATATGCCATTAATTTTCTAAGTTTGTAAGAGCATTATTTAAAAATTATCCCAACTTTTAGGCCTTTGTCCCCCATAATTTATGGCTTTGTCCATATTTCTTGCTCTAAGAGGTTGAGAGGTATGAACACCAGACATGTTATTGTTCATGTAGCTTGGAGATTTATGTAGTTATAAACCATTTTATCATGCATGTAGCAATTCTGTGGACTGAGGTTGACCAAGTATAAGCTAACTACTCAACTGAATATGACATCCATAATAAGTGATGTATAAATGCTCTATGTCTGTATAAAATGTGAATGTGTATAATATCATTGCTGCTTTAAAAATGAATGAATGACATTGCCATTTTAAGAAGTACTGTATCTCATAATGCATTGAATTTAGTTCACCAGTAATTGTTAGTGCGGTCGTGGTCAGTGAAGAAATGGCTAATGTCATTCTTGCTGTGCCGCCATTTTGCACCATATTAAAGTTGTTGATTTACTGCAAATGCATTTTCTTCTCACAAAGTGTTGATTTTGCTATATTTCATCCTTTTAGCAACAAAAATGGATTTTTCGTAGAATTTCATGACGTTTAACCCACTAGAGCCATTTGTTGTCCAGCTTGGATGCAGAAATTCACACATTTCAGAAGAGCAGCCAAGTTAGATAAAGAATTCAAAGACATCCAGGTAAACACTTTGTTATATGTCATGGATAAGGAAGAAGGAGCTATATACAGTTCCTTATCATTCGCAGAGGGCCAGAGTGTTACATATGAGTCAGTAATTAAGAAGTTCAATGAACATTTTGTGCCAAAAAGAAATATTATACATGAAATAACGTGCGTCCACAGCTGTGTACAAGCTGAATGTGTAATTGTTGAAGGTTTTGTAAGGCAATAGTACAAAATGGCTAAAGATTTTTGAAACAAAAGGTGTGCACATTAGAGACTGACTTTTGACTGAGCTGCCTGATACTGAAGTGTCTCAAATAGGTTCATAGGTTCATAGGTTTATACTAGGCTATCTGCCCTAAGGCATTTATAAGCCTAGCCCAAATTTTTGTGGCTTACGCCACCCCTTATATGAAAAAATACTGTGCCCATTAGTTTGTTGTGCCTCTGTCCAGCAGTGACACAGAGATGATTCCCGGGGTAAACCTACGATCTCCCATCCACAGGTCTAGATTTCTCTTGAACAGAGTCAGCGAGGTGCTCTGCCTCACATGGACCGGGATTTTATTCCACAGCATAGGGAGTCTCTGAGTGATAAATCTATCCCTCCAGCACGTCCTATTTATATCCGTGCTAAGGTTTAAGTCACTTGCTCTAGTGGTTTTGGTGGATTTGGATTTTTTGAGGTGGAACATGTCCATTAATTCCGGGTTGGACATGGCCTTGTATGTCAGGCACATGTCACCTCTGAGCAGACGGTATGCGACTGAATAGAGCTGGAGTTTCTTCAATCTGGCAGTATATGACAGATTTTGGAGTCCCTTTATCCTTTTGGTGAGGAACTTTTGGGGTCTCTCCAATTGCTGCAGATGTCGGGTGAGATACATCCCGAATGGGGCATTGTACTCGATCATTGGTCTGATAAGTGAAGAGTACAGGGGAACAATGACCTCACTAGATCTGGATGTGAATCCCTTCATGATCAGTTACAATTAGAAGTAAATTTAGCTTTAGGAAAGGCAGTACATGTATTTAGAGAGGCTGACCTAGTAAGGAAAAAATGCTAGATCAAATATGTCAAATGACATGTGTGGGGTAAAATGCAGAGTAAATGGAAAGTTTAGAAAGAAGTAAGGTACTGATCAAAGTCGGCAAGTGCATGAGGAGCAGAGAGAGAATGTGAGCTGGGCATATTGCAAAGTGTCACCATTATCATACTTAAAGTCTGCAGCATGTGGCAGATGTAAGAAACAGAACAAGATGAAACACTTTGCTATCATTTAGAAGGCTGAACTAAAGTAGTAGATAAATCCTGACATTATTTTTATTTTTCTTTTAGTTTTGAAATGTTCTTTGAAAAATGTAAATTATCCCATCTATTTGTCTTGCTCATGTTTAACTTTTATAAGATTTAAAATCTGTGCTTTTATCATATGCTGTGATATAGTTTCTTGTTTCGCATGTTCATGTTTATTAACTTTTTAAGAATTAGACTCTGTGCTTTTGCACGGTGGTGCAGTAGTTAGCATTGTCACCTCACAGCAAAAGGTTCTCTGATTCGATTCTCACCTGGAGTGCCTTCTCTGTGGAGTCTGCATGTCCTCCCTGCAGTTGAGTGAGTTTTAAAGACATGCAGGAAGGTGCATGTGTGTATGTGTGCGCCTTCTGTGAAGGTTGGGCACTGGGCTGGCAACCTGACATTGTAAAAACACCACTGCCAATCAATCTGAGGACTGATGATCTGCTTTGGTGACCCCTAACCGGGAAAAGCCGAAAGACATTGCAGACTCTGTGCTTTTATCATATCTTATGATGTAACTTCTTGTAGAGCTTTACTCCCCAGGTCTCCACTGAAAAGGGGTTGATGACGCAGTTGGACTTTCCCAGTCACCAAATGTTAAATAAAAAATAATAAATAAATAAAACTGAGAAAAGTATTAAGAAAGTGTTTTTCTTTGGTTCAGTAATTATTATGCCAAACAGAGAATTAGACTAGCAAGTAAAACTCCCTTTTAGTGGAACTCCAGTGAGTTCTAAAACTGATACAGGGGCCGATGTTACTGTGATATTGTGCTACCTACACAAACATCTCGAGATGTCCACAGTTGTACGACGCAGATGCAGGGGTATCTAGACCTGCTGGCAAACTCAAGCGCATTGGTAGATTTCTAGCCACATCTGATTGGAAAGAGCACAAATTTGAGTTCTGGGTTTATGTACTGGATGGTCTGTACATAATTAAGCTGATCATTAGTGTTGTGGCGTGTAAAATGGGGCTAATGTCCAGAATAAATTTTGGTCTGCTTAACTCTGAAATTGTAAAAAAAAAGTTAAAGCCAAATGCTATCCTTTTCACCTTGACCACACATAGAAGAGTGTCATTTCCTATGTCTAAAGTAGAGGCAGACGTGAAATGAATGAAAGCATTTGGTGTAATTCAAAGTGTAACTGAACCCACTAAATGGTGTGTGTCAACAGTCCCAGTTATGAAAAAGAATGTCAGCATTCAAGTACAGGTTGGTCTGAAAAAGCTTAATGATACAGTCATGCGATAAATGTTTCTTCTACCTACATTAAAAGACATAGCACCTAACCTGGTTGATGCCAAAATGTTCTCCACACTAAATGATTCCTTTGGGTTTTGTCAGATCTCCACTGAGAAACACCATCAAAAGATAACAACTTTCATAACTCTAATGGGAAGGTTCTGTTTTAAGAGTATGACATTTGGTGTAACTTCAACACCATAAATATTTCAATGAGAAATGAGTAATTTGTTGAAAAGGTATGAAGGTGATGCTGTTGTCATGAATGACATACTGGTGTTTCATCTGGATAAAAAGACTAAGTATATGAGGCTGGAGGCAGAGCTCCAAACCATTATGGAGCTGGTATGCCACAGATGATCATAAAAGTTGATAGTGGTTATTTTAAAATTGAATGGAGCAAGTTTGCACATTACTTTCTAGTACCAGCACCAAACTTGTTGGGTTCAGATATTAAGGCAAAGGAAATAGTTACTAAGAATAACAATCAGCTGTGCTCCTGTCTTGGATTAAAAGCTTAAAAATGTGGAAGTGCAATATCTGTAAAGTAGTGCATAAAGTGAACAAATGCTTATACAAGTATGCTAAAATTATCAGGAAGAGTGACAACACCAATGCATTATTTTACTTTTTATACTTGAGACTGTAGACAAATGCAGTAGGGATGAGGACTGTGGAGAACTGCACTGGCAGATTTTATTGAATGCTGAAATCCCGCCCAGTTTGTGCATTTGTGTATTCATAAACAAGACCTAACAGACTGAACAGCCCATCATATGTCATGAATTTATCATGTGTTTTTTTTAAGGGAGTGGGAATGTTTACCTTCATTTTGATGAGGTTCTTTCTAGAGGGGATTGAAAGCACTAAATTTGTGTTTTTTTTACAATTCCTGTGGACTGGTATTTTTTTAGTTTTGAGAAGTTTGGATTTTTTGAACAGCTTTGTTCTTTTCATGGTTTCTGGAGTTTAAAACGAGGTAAAGCACTGATCACAAATTAACAACTTCAGCCTCAGCTCAGGGAAGATAGAATTATAATGCAAATAATCTGATGTCAACTGAGTTCTAAATCTTAAAATTGAGTAGCATAGTCTAAATACAGGTCTGCAGTATCCAGAGCTTCAGGTGCACGGTTTTAAACCTTTTCTGAAGTATTCCAGGTATAAGTTAACTGTTTTTTTCTGTAAAAAAAGTTCTAAGCTTGTTTTCCACCTTTCTTGTTACTAGAGTAGTCCAGATACAGATTTGCTGTATCCAGGACTGTTTTGTAAGTTTCTGAGTTCCCCAGACCTTTCTGTGTTTGAGGGAAGCCTTCCAGCTTATCATTGGGAGTGGTAAGCATTAGGTAGCCTATCTACCACAAGAGAAGTGGTTTCTGGCTCTGAAATTGTAGTTTATTGGCCATTTTGGATATTTTTTTGTCTCTTTCAACTTTCTCTTCTCTCTTGCACTTTAATTAGCTTATTCGCCTAGCACTTCATCAGTCATTTTGTAGCAATTGTTGTAGCGCATATAAGGAAACTGCTCCAGTACTTAGTAATGATGACCATCCCTCCTGGCATGTCTAAAGGTCAGTTTCATGTGCTTTCTCCTACTAACCTAGAGAACTTGGGCATTCTGAGGCAGTGTAGCAACTGCCTCATGTACACAGACAACCCACTCCTCTTACCTCCCAACACTCAGACTTGTGAGAGATGCGCTTATATCTCCAAATTGGAAGCCATGCACTCACCAGGCAAGATCGGAATAGCTGGTCAAGAGGAGAAGGTCAACACCTGCACCACACCACATGGAACACATAGCCCTCCAGAACACCCACCATCACAGCCCTCACATAAAAACACAAGCCACACACCCACCTTTGCAGAGACTGTCAATAGAAATCTAACCAAAGAGCAGAGACTTCCAAGGCAGAAACGCACTAGACCACAACACAGCAAAAACTACAAGACAATATAGCTCACCTACACAGTGTGCCCCTCAACCTAAGCCCCTAAGGCAAAACAGCTTGCCCAATACACTAATTATAGGTGACTCAGTAGTAAGGCACACTGATGTCCCACTCACTGGGTTGAATAAGGAGAAGCTAACAGTCAGCTATCTATCAGATGCCAGAATCCGACACATACCACATGCACTCAGGTCACTCCACAGCAAGTAAAAGTATGATGCAGGCATTGTCCATGTGGGTGTGAATGACCTGAGACTCACCTCCCTGCACTACGTGAAAAGAGACATGGAGGAGCTCTCAGATTATGTGGCCCAGGCAGGTATGAACCTAGCCGTGAGCAGCATCCTACCATCACCCAGAATGATACCACAGTACAAACAGAAAATTATTGACTTCAACAATTGTCTACATTTCTGGTGTCATTCTAAGGTGATCCAGTATCTGTCTGCTTGGGATGACATGATTGACAGACCTTGATGCTTTGCCAGAGATGGCCTGCATCTGTCACCCCTGGATTTCCGGGTAATGGCTAAGGCTCTTGCCACTCCTATGGTGCCTTATTTAGGTGGTGTTCTAAAGTCCAAATTACCACCATAACAGCTATAAATAAATGCAATCTGAAGGTCATGCTGCTCAGTGCTAGAAGTATAAATCTCAAGATGCACTTGCTTGAAGCACTCCTCAAAATGGAGAACATCGACATTTGTGCTGTAACGGAGACCTAGTTTAAGCAGCAGAAAGCACCCCTGCACTATATGGCTATAACTCATTCCACACCTTTTGCCCCAGAACATGGACCGAAGCTCCAAAGGCGGTGGTATCTCCATAGTCATAAAGGATATGCACACCTCCAGACTAGTAGCTCAGCATAATGCATCTGAGATACTCCAAGTACAACTAACATCAAGTGAGATGACAATTAAGGTCATAGCCTGTTATAGGTCCCCAACCATGTCCCAAGACTCACTCCACATTCCTAAGCACCCTGAAAACTATTAAGATCCAATCCAACACTTTCATACTAGGTGACTTCAAGTACCCCCTCCATCAGCTGGGAAAACTACTCATGCACCAATGCACTGGCCCAACGCCTCCTGGAATTCATTAATTCCAATGCCCTGGATCAGCTTATTCTTACCCTCACTAGAGAAAGCAACATCCTTGACCTGGTATAAAATCCGTGAACACAAACATAAAACAAGCAAGTGTAATAAGAGCTTGACTTTTTCAAACAGTAAGTCGTCATTTCCTGTTGAATTAAATAGTAGCGTTGAATTAGTATATTGTATCCGCTTAAACATTAAAGGAACATGACATTGGTATAAATATAAATATAAAAACAAAATATACATATTAAAAACATTCAGCAGTACATATATAACTGTATCACTCAACTAAATATTATACCCGTCCTGTCAGTTGCTCCTAAAAACCGCTTATTTTGCTTAAAAAATGATGTTATTTAATGCTCCTTAACATTTAATCAACTTATTATTAAATATCAGAAAAAGCAGCAACCAAGCAAAGAGATACACATCTAAAATATTTCAAAAAGAAACTTACGGTAATAGTTTCCTACATTTTGACAGTTGTCATCCTTATACTCAAAAGAAAGCTGTTTTAAAAGGCCAGTTTGTTAGAGCAGCACAAATGGTCAGTACTAGGAATGATTTTATTTCTGAATGTTTAAACTTAAGTGAGATGTTTAAACATAGAGGTTACCCCAATAAAATAATAGAAAACGTTATGGATGAAGTTATAATCAAATGTGACAATTTACATTTTAAACCCTTACTGGGTTGTACAACTCCTACAACAGAAGATTTACCAATAACTATTGCCGGTGTTAGTGAAATTAATTTTTTGGAAGATACTGAACTGGAGAATTTACAACTATGCAATATACATTCAGATAACCACCAGTATGATGGGATAAGTGGGCAAAAAAATAAAGATACAAATGTTTTTAGTAAAAGTTTTATTACTACTTTGAATACTGATAGTATTCCCATCCGTGACATTCTTATGAAAAATTGGCAACTATTGACAGCAGATTTGACACCACACCACCTATTTGACTACACTCCACAAATAGTGTATAAAAAAGGCAAAAATTTAAAAAAATGTTTGGAAAACACATGAAATATACAATATGGAAGAATGTATAAATGTGGAAGATGTAAATATTGTAGTTACAAAATGGAAACCACTACTATCACTATTAATGGTGTGAATATTAGACTAAAAGAAAAAGCTAGTTGCGTTAGTGAAAAAATTGTTTATTGTGCTATATGTTGCAATTGTAAGGGGTTTTACATAGGGAAAACAGAAAGGAAATTGAAGGAACGTATGGGTGAACATATTAGAGCAATATGTGACTGTAATGAAACTAACGCTCCAGCTAAACACATTTACACACATAACTCACATTCTTTTAAATTCATTGTATTAGATGCTCTAAAATTGAATGCTAGGGGAGGGGCATGGCAACCCCTTTTAGAAAAATTGGAATTACAATGGCAAATTAAATTAAATGCACATAATTGGCCGGGATTAAATAATGCAATTTCAATTTCTAGCATCTTAAAATTAAAAAGTTTAGAAAGATAAAGATTTGCTTTTTTACGCTTATTTTTGTACCTTCTTAATTACAATAAGATAGTTGTTGTGACTACATTTTGCATTGGTTTACACTGGTTGCATGTTCATGCTATTTTACACTTTCCATACATTTCATCAATTTTATATACAATTCTATATACAGATCCTTAATTATACAACATTTATTTTTTAACATTACACAATACTTCAATATTACATATTTTTATTATTACACAATATTATTTATTAATAGTCTTCCAATAATATTTATTAAGAGTAGACCTTGGATTTATACATAGGGTTATTTGATTTATATTACGTAGATTTATGCAACATAGTAATTATTTATGACATTAACATAATATTCACACTTACTTACATTTAATATTAGTTTATTAATATATTTATTATGTAATAATTATTAGGTTATAGACTTATATTTATACACATACAGCATTGTATTTATCTATTTATTTATTTATTCATACATGTTTTTATTAAGGTGGGTTAAATACATATATAAAATATTTTTTTTATTAATAATTTTATTAATATAAAAAATTTTGCTAATAAATAAATAAATAAGTTTTATATTTACTTATTAGGTGTACAACACATGGCGAACATTTTGTCACATATCATTGAATACTTTATTCAACAATACAACTTATTCATTCATGTACACAGTATTTTACTGTTTTTCGCTATTCGCACACATTTGGTACTTGAATTTTCAATTGATTTAGTTTAACTTGATCTTAGTCCCATGTCTTTTAGGCTTAATATGCTTTTGGTATATTCCACATCCATTTTTGTCATTTATATTGCTATTTATTTTTGCTAGTATACATATATATATATTTTTTGCGATCATTATACATACAGCATAGGTATTATGTTTAGGGAGTATTGGGCACCATAAACTGATACAATACAATATAACTTAATTTCAATGCAGATGAAATTATTTAAAAAGGAGATGGGTATACATTTCTATACTACTTTTTATATTGTATCTAATTTACGAGAATGTAATACGATATATATATATATATATATATATATATATATATATATATATATATATATATATATATACATTTACCTTGGTACATGGTTGCTGCTTTTTCTGATATTTAATAATAAGTTAAGGAGCATTAAATAACATCAATAACATCATTTTTTAAGCAAAATAGGTGTTTTTTAGGAGCAACTGACAGGACGGGTATAATATTTAGTTGAGTGATACAGTTATATATGTACTGCTGAATGTTTTTAATATGTATATTTTGTTTTTATATTTATATTTATACCAATGTCATGTTCCTTTAATGCTTAAGCGGATACAATATACTAATTCAACGCTACTATTTAATTCAACAGGAAATGATGACTTACTGTTTGAAAAAGTCTGGCAATGGCCAGACGAAAGCGCTTATTATACTTGCTTGTTTTATGTTTGTGTTCACGGATTTTATATTATATCGTTTTGGAAGTAAAGGATTTTCTCAGCCTGTTCGTGTATTGGTGGTCTGATTATTGGTTTCATTTTGTGCTCTTATTATCCTTGATCTGGTTATTACTAACATGTGCAACTGTTGCTCTACACTAGTAGTCAATTCCTCCCTGGTTAGATCCGAACACAAACTAATCGCCATGGAAATCCACATCTCACCCACACACCCCCCACAAAGGTATCCACCATGAAAAACTTCTCCAAAGTTGAGTTTGGACTCAGAGGTGGCTAACTTCATGGCACCCATGCCGATGGAAAATAGATGCATGACTGCAGAATCATACACCAGTCCACTGTACGAACATGTACATAAATGCATGGAACTAGCCATACCTAACAGAACCAAAACACTCTCCTCCAAAAAAGGAAGGCAGTCTGGTGGTTCCCTGCCATTAATAAACTCTACAACAGAAGGAAGAAACTGTTGCAGAAAAAGGTGAAGTCCCAAGACTGGAAAAGTTCCCTTATTAGCCTCAGCAAAAAGTTGAGATCCCTCATCAAAACCTCCAAAGTCAGCTATGAAGGCAGAATTGCGGCAGACACTAAAAACAACCACAAAGCTTTCTGTAGTTATATCAAGAATCTCCATGGCAATACCCAGGTTTTCTCTGAGTTACTGCACAATGATACCTCCTATACTGAGCCAACATATATTGCCAACGTACTAACCGACAGGTTCAGTGCCAACTTTACCCCCCCCCTTAAAGGACTAATCTCAATACTGGAAGAATGCCAGGCACAACCAGCATTACTGCAGCACAGGTTAAAGCTGCATTGTCTAAGGTCAAGAATACAGCTTCCATGGGACCCGGTAATATCCCTGGTTGTGTTCTACATGGATTACAAAGTGAACTGGCACCACATCTGTGTGCTCTGTTCACTCTCAATCTCACTTCAGGCTTTGTCCCTACTGAATGGCACACTGCTACAGTCATCCCTCTCCATAAAGTAGGAGCAACTACAGACCCTGGAAATTATCACCCCATTAGCCTGATGCATCTGATATGTAAGGCTATGGAGTGCATCATCATGGACTTAATTAACAAGGATATAGGGAATCTCCAAACTCTAGATCCCATGCAGTTTGGTTTTGTGAAAGGTAGATCATGCCTGCTCAACTTGGTTGATGACTTTAAGTCAGTCACCAGAGAGGTGGATGAAGGTAAGGCAGTTCATACAGCCAACCTCGATCTGGCCAAGGCATTTGATACCATTCCTCACTCAGGAATTATTGATAAACTCAGCAAACTAGGCATCAACCCCTTTATCGTTAGGTGAGTTGCAAATTGTCTCACAGATAGAACCCACAGTGTGAAAGTAGTGGACTCCACTCATGACTGGTCAGCAGACTGACTTGGAGTCCCATAGGGATCAGTCCTGGGTCTGCTCCTGTATAGCATCTACTTCTCAGAAGTCCAGGCCAACACGGAGGGACTCTGGCTGACCAAATTCGCAGACGACTGCAAGCTGGGAGCCATTATTAACTCCCCAAGTAATGCAGACATCCTACAGAAAGGTCTCACTGAGACCAGACTAGTGTTGAAACCATGGCTTTAAGTTTAATTCCAAAAAATGCATAGTCATCCTCTTTGGGAAAAACTCAGTTCCCACTAATTACCACATTGATGGGAGTCCACTGAACACTGAAGGCATTATAAGAGATGTGGGTACACAGGTTGACAGCAACCTCTCCTTCGAAGACCACATTGCCACTGTGGTCAGAAAGTCCTATGTGACACATCTTATTACCAATGGTTTTGCATCCAGTAAGAAAGAGGTAATCATTTCTCTCTACTCTTCCCTCATTAGACCAATCATAGAGTATAATGCCCCATTTGCCATGTACCTCACTAGACACCTGCAACAGCTGGAGAGGCCATAAAAGTACCTCACGAAGAAGATCCTAGGCCTTAAACACATGTCCTACACAGACAGACTCAAAAAAACTCCAGCTATTCTCTATCTCATATTGTCTACTAAGAGGCGAACTCTGCTTGACATACAAAGCCATGTCTGACCCAGCTCTGTTAGAAATGCTACATCTAAAGAAATCCTAATCCCACCGCACCACACCCCCCAGAGACCTCAGCCTCATTACCACAATCAACCGAACATGCTGGAGGGACAGGTTCATAACCCAGGGACTGCCCATGTTCTGGAATAGATTTCCCATACATGTTAAGCAGAGCACCTCATTAGCCATCTTCAAAAGAAACCTTGATGAGTGGATGGGAAATAGAAAGTTCACCCCGGGGATCACTCCAGTGGCTCTACTTGATAGAGGCATTGGGAGCTAACGACAGGCAGCACAATGCCAGGACACTTCTATGAGTTAGGCTTGTAAAGGCCCCAAGGTCATTAGCCTAGTACACACCTATTAACCTATTATTAAGAACTGAGGTTTGAAAAAAAGCGGAGACAAATGTTGCTTTGGTAAGTCCAAGTTTCAGTATTTCAATCAAAGTATAAGTGCTAGTTGAATCAGACCAGATGCACTCAAGGTCAAAGCAATAGCAGATCATAATAGTCCAGCCTGTACGAATGAGTTTAGATAAACTTCTTGGATGGGTTTATGTCACATCTGTCTGCAGTTCTACACCCACTATCAGATTTGTTTTAAAAAAAGCCCAACTTTGGTCATGGGGGCATGTTCAAGCCCAAGTCTTCATTAGAGTAAAAAAAAGTGCTAGAATACCAAGGTGCCAACAAACCAACAAATGTGAGTGCTTATGCTAGTAGCTATGGTCTAGGTGCTACTGTATTCCAAATGGATGAACAAGTGTTACATCTGGCTCACTAGTGAAATGTCACTCATAATGCCAAATGCCAACACACTGAAAAAAAGATAGAAAATGCAGGAGAAAAGCGAGTATTGAAGGTCACTCTTTTCTTTTAAATTAGATTTTTGTAGTAGGGCAAGACCCCTAAACCCCCCAAAAAAACCTATATATACCAGTTTCGAGATTGCCATACCTTGGAGGAAAAAGAATATTCTGAGAAATGGCCATTTTGGACTTAGTATATGTAAGTCTGTGTTTGGCCATTTGGTCTCCATATTAAAGGACTTGTTAAAGTGGGTCCTGATATTTCTAATGGTTACCATTACATCTTATTGCTTATTGCTCTAGAATGCTAGCCAATTGAAAAGGAGTACCTTGTGAGTTAGTGGGTATGTGAGAAATTCACTGAGTACCTAATAAGAATCGAGAGCTTTCGTTTCCAAAAGGACCACAAGCCAATGGTTCTACTCAGCAAATCATACAATTTGGAGAAGAAATTACTACAATGTCAAAGATTACTCATGACACTGAGATGATTCAGTACCATAGCAATCCATGCACCTAGAAGTCAGTTGATTAAAGCTGCTATTTTGCATCCGAAGTGGAAAGCTTCACTATTCCCTTGCAGGAGGATAATGATATCCAGGATGCGGAATCCTACACCAAGGCACTCTATATGCATCTTCAGGATTGCATGGACCGTGCTATCCCAAATAAAACCAAGACTCCTTCCTCAAGCAAGAAGAAACCAGTCTGGTGGACCCCGGCCACAAGCAAACTTTACACTAAAAGGAGGAGGCTTATACAAAAAAAGGCCAAATCTCAAGTAGAAAAATCATCCCTGATCAGCATTAGTAAGAAATTGAGGGCCCTCATCAAGTCAACTAAAGCTAATTTTGAAAAGAAAGTTGCCAAGGATGCCAAGGATAACCATAAGGCCTTCTATGGCTACATCAAAAACCTAAATGGAAATGCTCAGGTCTGTTCTGAGCTAGTACAAAATGGAACAAAATACACTGACCCTTCTGACATTGCCAACATCTTGGCTGACAGGTTCAGTGCAAACCCCCCCCCCCCTCACCACCTACAGGGTCTATTACCATTCCAGGGGATTGTGTAAGTCCAATTATTACTGATACATTGGTTAACAAGGCTCTATCTAAAGCTAAAAACACTGTCTCCATGGGACCAGATGGTGTCCCAGGCTGTGTCATACGCGAGCTCCAAAAGAAATTAACCCCGCATCTTAATACCCTGTTCAGTCTCAGCCTCTCCACAGGATATGCACTCATAGAATGGCGCACGGCAACGGTGGTCCCGCTACACAAGGATAGGGCCACAACTGACCCTGGGAACTACCAACCAATAAGCCTGACCAGTCTGATCTGTAAGGCTATGGAGCGAATCATTATGGAACTCATAAATGGAGAGATTGGGAACCTCCAGTCGCTGGATCCCACACAGTTCGGCTTCGTCAAGGGTAGATCGTGCCTCCTGAACCTGGTGGATTTCTTTGAGACAGTTACTCAGACTATAGATAAGGCAAAGGAGGTACACACAGCTTACCTTGACCTTGCTAAAGCATTTGACACCATTCTCCATTCAGGTATTATTGATAAGCTCACCAGCCTGGGCATAAACCCTTACGTCACAAGATGGATCGCAAACCGGCTCTCAGACAGATCCCATAAAGTAAGAGTAGCGGGATCTATGTCCAAATCCAGAGCAGTAATGAATGGTGTGCCTCAGGGCTCTGTCCTGGGGCCCCTCCTGTTTGACATATACTTCTCAGAAGTACAGGCAAGCACTGAAGGGCTGTGGCTGACTAAGTTTGTGGACGACTGCAAATTGGGTGTTATAATAGAGTCTCTGGCCGACATGGAGATCCTCCAGAAGGGCCTAAATGAGACTGATGCATGGTGTCAAAGCCATGGTCTCAAGCTAAATGCAAAAAAATGCGTAGTAGTCCCCTTTGGAAAAAACAGAGTACCCGCAAACTACAACATAGGAGGTAATCCCCTGAAATCTGAAGAAGAAATAAGGGATCCAGGGACCCAAGTAGATAGTCAGCTTTCCTTTGATAACCATGTTGCCAAAGTGGTTAGAAAATCCTTCTATGTGACCCATCTGATCACGAAAGGGTTCGGATCAAGATCTTAGGATGTAATGGTGCCCCTCTATTCTTCCCTCATCAGACCCATTATTGAGTACAATGCACCAATTGGAATGTACCTGGCTAGACATCTCCAGCAGCTGGAGAGACCACAGAGGTACATAACCAAGAGGATTACTGGCCTCAAACAGTTGCCCTATGCAGCACGATTGAAAAAGCTAAGACTGTTCTCTGTTGCATACCGCTTTTTCAGAGGCGATCTCTGTCTAACGTACAGAGCCATGTCCAAGCCAGAATTGTTGAACATGCTCCATCTTAGCAAAACCAAATCTACTCGAGCTACACGCTCTAGGGATATAAACCTCAACACAACAATGAATAGAACATGCTGGAGGGATAGATTCCCTTCGCAGAGACTTCCCTTACTATGGAACAGGGTCCTGATCTACATAAGACAGAGCCCCTCACTATCACTCTTCAAGAGGAACCTTAATGAGTGGATGGTTAACAGAAAGTTCACACCAGGGATCACACCAACAGCTCTACTAGATAGGGGCCAAGGGTACTAGCTGCTAGTACAAGGGTCTAGTTAACTACTAAAGGGGCAACTACTAAAGCACAACATGGCTGGGCTAATATATGCCTTCGGGCAGATAGCCCAGTACCAACCTATGAACCTATGAACCTATTAACTGACAACTTCAGACTTCAAAGTCAATGCATGCTTATTTCATACTTCTTTCTTTTGTTTCTTTACATTTTACTTGTATATTTGTCTATTCTCCCACTTTACACTATCTGCCACAGATCCTCACTATATCCTCTCCTGTTACCCAATCCGTTAAACTTTCTCTGCCTTCCCCACTAGCTAACAGCCTACCTCACTTTCATCATTTCTATTATGTTTTGCATTCTCTCATTCTCTGCACCTCTCACATGGTTTTCATCCCTCCTAGTTTGTGCCTTATCTGTCTTTTTCTTCCATCTTTCTCACTGTTTGCTACTTCATTATCTGTCTTTTTCTTCCATCTTTCTCACTGTTTGCTACTTCATTATCTGTCTTTTTCTTCCATCTTTCTCACTGTTTGCTACTTCATTATCTGTCTTTTTCTTCCATCTTTCAGACTGTTTGCTACTTCATTATCTGTCTTTTTCTTCCATCTTTCTCACTGTTTGCTACTTCATTATCTGTCTTTTTCTTCCATCTTTTTCACTGTTTGCTACTTCATTATCTGTCTTTTTCTTCCATCTTTCTCACTGTTTGCTACTTCATTATCTGTCTTTTCTTCCATCTTTCTCACTGTTTGCTACTTCATTATCTGTCTTTTTCTTCCATCTTTCTCACTGTTTGCTACTTCATTATCTGTCTTTTTCTTCCATCTTTCTCACTGTTTGCTACTTCATTATCTGTCTTTTTCTTCCATCTTTCTCACTGTTTGCTACTTCATTATCTGTCTTTTTCTTCCATCTTTCTCACTGTTTGCTACTTCATTATCTGTCTTTTTCTTCCATCTTTCTCACTGTTTGCTACTTCATTATCTGTCTTTTCTTCCATCTTTCTCACTGTTTGCTACTTCATTATCTGTCTTTTTCTTCCATCTTTCTCACTGTTTGCTACTTCATTATCTGTGCTTTTCTTCCATCTTTCTCACTGTTTGCTACTTCATTATCTGTCTTTTTCTTCCATCTTTCTCACTGTTTGCTACTTCATTATCTGTCTTTTTCTTCCATCTTTCTCACTGTTTGCTACTTCATTATCTGTCTTTTTCTTCCATCTTTCTCACTGTTTGCTACTTCATTATCCCTTTTTTTCCATCTTTCTCACTGTTTGCTACTTCATTATCTGTCTTTTTCTTCCATCTTTCTCATTGTTTGCTACTTCATTATCTGTCTTTTTCTTCCATCTTTCTCACTGTTTGCTACTTCATTATCTGTCTTTTTCTTCCATCTTTCTCACTGTTTGCTACTTCATTATCTGTCTTTTTCTTCCATCTTTCTCACTGTTTGCTACTTCATTATCTGTCTTTTTCTTCCATCTTTCTCACTGTTTGCTACTTCATTATCTGTCTTTTTCTTCCATCTTTCTCACTGTTTGCTACTTCATGTAATTCCTGTGTAAAGTATTGTTTTGTTGCATATACTTGTATGATTGTTAATGTTAATCGGTATGTTGTACATAGATTATACCCTTGTATATTGTACACTGTATCTTTCTATGTATTACATTGTTTATGAAACTTATTTTTTTTGTACTATAAACATGGAACTTTACTACCTGAGATTCTGCTGAAAAGGGGCATTTGGAGATTCTGCTGAAAAGGGGTATTTGCCCAGTTGGACTATAATTGTTAACAAATGGAATAAATAATAAATAAATGAAACATCTCATATTCAATATTACACCATCAGTGTACAAGTATTTGAAAATCATGGCTTGCTATTGTACAAGGATAGAATATTAGTCCCCTTATCACAACATGAAGAAATATTAAAGCAGATACACTAAGTACATCAAGGTACTAAAATGTGATGAAAGAGCTAAAATGTCAGTGCGGTGGCCTAATACATATCTGGAAATTGAAAGTTGGTGTCAAAATGTTAGTTTTTTCATTATACATAAACTATCAAAGAAGAGAGCCATGACTTCTGACAGCCTTACATTATGGTCTTTGAAAACACACAGCTGCTGACTTGTGCAAATTTCTTGACAAATTCTAGTTAATAGCAATTGACTATTATTTTTACAACTTGTACTGACTGTAACTAGGCAGAAAAATAATAGCACATTTCAACACTATGTTTTTACAATGTGGAATACCCATTCCCACTGTACTGGTTGCATGTGATGGTACACAGTTTGTGTTGACTGAATTTCAGCAGTTTGTTGATAGCTATGGTCTCACTCATACAAACTCAAGTCCTTAGAATATATTGTCAGGGGATGGTGTTGGGGGCACAGCCCCCCATATTGGGGGGTGTATTATATACATGTGTATCCATTAAAAATGCATTAAAACATACAACATCAGTAAAAACTGGTTGCAAAATGTGGGGGGCTATGCCCCCCACACCCCCCTAACTTTATATTCTCACTCCAGGGTCGCACTACAGTGGGGAACAGGGCATATACCTGCCAGTGCTGTTTTTCAGTCAAATGAGTTTTCGGTCATATGGGTTTTCGGTCAAATTAACTTTCGGTCATTTGGTTTCAGTCAAATGAGCTTCAGTCATATGTAGTGAACCCATATATATATATATATATATATATATATATATATATATATATATATATATAGGTCTACTTCAGAATGTCGACCATTCAGAATGCCGACTTTCATATGGCTGACACCATATGATCGACATTCCGAAAAACCGACATCCTGAAATAGCACAATTTACCTACCTGTAAACACAGTAAAACTGTGTTATTCAGGGGTACAAGCCCCCCTGCACCCCCCATATGGGAGGCTGCACCCCACACCCTCCCTGCTACTTAAATATTCTCACTACGAGATCGCACTACAGTGCAGGAAAGGGGAATCTCCCAGTCCTGCACTGTAGCGGGATCTCTGCTATCATTTGTCGGCCTTTCAAACATTCGCTCATATGGTGTCGGCCATATGAGTTTTGATCATTTGAAAGTTTGAACAAATGAAGGGCTCCCTTACACACACACACACACACACACACACACACATATATATATATATATATATATATATATATATATATATATATATATATATATATATATACACAATAAATCAAGGTCACAGATGGTGTAAACCAAAGATGGAATGTAATTGGAAGCATATATTAGCAGTTCCAGGTGAACCTCAAAGATAATTCTGGGTTCCAGGCAAGATCAGTGTTAGCATTTTGGGGGCCCTCAGAAAATAACAAGCTGGGGGCCCCCCTAGACACTTCTAGTCTAAGTATCACTCTGTCATTGCCACTCCTCCAAAGCAAACTTTTAGTTTGTGCTGCAAACTTTTAGGAGTACAACGCACAGACTGACCTCTAACTAAATTACTCTTAGATTACAACAAGCCTGTGTGCTACACTATGTTAGCCCATCTCTGAAAGGTACATTTACAGTTATTGGCATTTAGTTGCAACTATGGTACATTACAGCAACTCTGTGTACAGGACTGGACTTAGGTGAAATGATGCCCTAGGCACTGCCTACTCACCCCCTCAGCACAGACAGACACACACACACACACACACACACACACACACACACACACACACACACACACACACACACACACACACACACACACACACACACACACATCCTCAAGTGCTCTCCTCTGTTTCTTCCCATCTTGGGCTGCCCACACCATGCATATTACTTTTTTCTTCCCTTTCTCAGATTTTGTCTTAACTCTATAGCTTTTTTAAGAAACAATAGCTTTCTATACATTCTGAAGTACATTTTAAAGTTTTTTTTTTGTAGGCAACCTTTTCATCCCATGATGGCTTGAACAGAAATTATGATTAACAAAAGAAGTTCAGTGTTGCTGTTCAACTTTAATTTTCCTTGCATCCTTTCACTGCACCTTTCCTGACCAAGACAGCACAGTAATAACCATTTAGAAAATATCTCATTTAAATCGTGACCCCTATAAGCCATAGGGTTGTAGATACTCTGGGATGCATTTAAGAGCATTTTCCCAATCTTTTAATCCAACTGTGGCCTAAACAAAAATCATGAGTGAGAAAAGAGTTTCAGAATTTTTTTTTTCTTTCAAGGAAGAAATAAGTTGTGCCCAAGGCTTAATGTTCAAACCTAACAAAATAGTAGCTCACAATAAATAATTTCCTACCTGGAAATACTGCCTGACTCCCTAATTCCTCCCAAAAAAAGACAGTCACTGCCAGTGCATCGATCTGTTGTTAGATTGGGATGAAAGCAGAGGTCCAAATGGCCACAGTCATGTATTTCAAGTGACAGCTGACATACATATACATATACATATACATATACATATACATATGCACAACATGCCTCCTCACTCCTCACCCTCTAACCTCCAAAGGCAGCCACTTGTATAAGTGCTTAATGTGTGCTTGTGAGGAAAGTGAAACATTGCTGTTCCTAGACAGCATGCTGCCCCTACACAAGCTATAATAACCTTCTTTGTACACCACTGAGGTTTGTGACAAAAGTAAAAGAAACAATGACTACACTGTCCCCAGCCCAAACACAAGCAATAATGACCTCCTACACACAATTCTAAGGTTCGACTGTGATGAAAATTAAAAAAGTAATGACCACACAATCCCCAGCCCCTCACAAAGCCTACAGAAGCCTTTTGTACACAAAAGCAGGGTTGGATTTAGAATGGGTGCAGTTGAGAACAGAGGGCACCACTAAGTCCAAGTCAAAATCCATTAATACAGTCTTGGGAGTGGAGGCCAAAAGTCTCTCAGAAGATCTAAGTGTCTGAATGTTCTGCAAAATATTTTATGCCTTACTTTTGAAATATAACTATTTGTTAACTACATTTTCACAGATACCCAGACAAGTAATGTATGTGTTCCTGCATTATTGGGTGTGCACAGATAAAAATCAGTGGATTTTTTACACACATAAATAAGCATAAGCCATAGCAATACTAGTTTTGCACTTATTTCAGCAAATAGCAGTACATTGTGCAACACTGGTACAGCCACACCAAATCAGTGACTGCTGCTTAGTGGCATACCTCTTAACTGTCCAGATTTTTGCAGAATGTCCAGATTTCTGCCTCATATTTTTGGTCTGTTCCTCATAAAAATTGTGATTTTATGGCAAATTATTTAGGACTGGAGCCATTAAATAATGTCAGTCATTTGAGTTTCAGACTTCAAATCCTTCAGAAAATGCATGTTAATGCAAGACCTTTTATTATAGCAACTTTCTGAATTTCTAAGAACAATATTTAAAATGTGTCCCTATTTTTGGACCTGCATTCCTCCATTATTTTTGGCTTTGTCCGAATTTCTTATGCAAGGAGGTTGAAAGGTATGTTTAGCCATCATCAAACAGCATCCGGGGTTAAGTCACTTTTACTTACTTTATTGAGAAGTAATGCATACCCATCACTGTCCCTGATTTCACAGCCCATTCCTGATTTTGCCTCATAATTTTCCTCTGTCTCTTATAAAAAAGTTTCATTTGCTGGTAAATCATTCAGGATTATAGACAGTCGATACATCCATAGATCAGGGATTCATACTTCTTAATGTCCAAAAATGTATGTTGATACAAAAACGTGTTATCCTGTTAACTTTGTAAGTAAATAAGAGTAATATTTGAAATGTATTCCTGATTTTGAGCCTTTATTCTGCTATTATTTTTGGCTTTGTCCACAATTCTTACACAAAGAAGTTGAGAGTTGTAATATCTGGTGTCCTGCTAGCATTTAGAAAACTCCCTGAAAGAGAAAACCATCCCTGAAGATTGGCAGAATCGGCTTTTCTTAAAATCCAAGTTACACAGTGAGATCAACCACTCTGGGCTGCTAATCTCTTTAGTGTTTACCTTGCTCATGTTCATCATCAGCTTTATCCTAACAGGCTCATATCACAGTCTTGTTCAGGTTAAAGAGAGTACTCAGAAAATTAATAACTTTTTTCTCCTCATTTTCCCCAGCCAGCAGCAACAGTTTTTGTGGGCCCCCCACACCCCTGCAGCCACTGGTATTGCAGATACCTAAAGCTGGCCATGTTGGAATTTAGAGAATGTCCGCCAGTCGGATTTGACTAAGCCAGGGGCACTATGAGAGTGGTAAAACATTTAATGGAATTGTGAACCTGTTACTTGATAAAACACTGTTACTATAACCATTGATATCTTTGAATTTTAAAGAAGATATAAATTAGTGTTATTACTCGCCTGGTTTATTAAATTTACAAGATTGCTGTACTAACCTTTGTTGATTTTACAGACATGTTACAAAATATCAAGATAATATAACTTGCTGTGGTTGGGGGCCCCCAGGATCAGGAAATCCCAGCAACCGCAGGATTTGCTGGTGCCTAAAACTGGCTGTGGATCCAGGGAATCAATTATTTATGTATTATTTATTTTACATTTGTTAACCGGGATAGTCCAGCTGGATATATGTCCATTTTCAGTGGAGGCCTGGGGAGAAAAGCTCCAAAGAGGCAATTAAACAGAACATACAGACAAACTTGGGTACATATTTCACCTAGATCCTTTAAGGTATCTAGTTAATGACACTTATAGGTATAAATTGCAGACACTTATAGATTTAAAGTTACAGACAGATACATATTTCAACTAGATCCAGTAGGGTATCTAGTTATTGACACATATAGGTATGGGCTGCAGACACTAGACGGATACAGTTGCAATAGTCATTAAAAAGTATTACATTGATAATAGTAACATTGTTATATGAATATTATCATAACTTTGATATGTTACATGTTTATATGCAAGTAACAGGTAGGACTCTAGTTTAGGACAATAGTTACCATAGTACTGAAGTGGTGCAAGTATTAGTCTGGAGTAGAGCATGGACATAACCATTTGTTACTGAGGAAGTTGCGGATAGTTTTTTTAAATTTAGGCAGTGAGGTTATCAGGGATAAGGATGTGGGTAGGGAGTTCCAGATTTTGGCCACATAAGAGGAGTAAAGGGAATCTCCTGCATGGTTGTTGGACCTAGTAACAGCTAACTGTAGTTTATCAGTTGAGCGGAGTTGCCTGGAGCATGAATATTGTTGGATAATGTTACCCAGTGAAGGAGATATATTTTGTTGATAGAGTATCTTGTGAGCAGTAACTAGCTGACTATAGATAAGTAAGTTAGGTAGTTCCATCCAACCCAATTGCTTTAGGTTTAGGCAGTGATGAGTTCTATATGAGCTGGTCAATCCCAGGTGTCTGAGCCAAAAATAACCATGTTTTCAGCTAGTCAAACTGATTCTGTCTTATCGAAAGTTTTACCTTAACTGAGTATCCAAGATAATAGTGGAAGTCCTAACTCCACAATGCATGATGACAGTTTGTGTTCTGTCATCCCCAGTATGATTGTTCCTCATCCTGTTGAGACTGTTTTACAAAGTGACTCAAAACAAAATGCTGTTCATTATAATTGTTTGTCTGTTTTCCTTTCACAGGCTCCAGTTCTGTTCAAATGACTTGCAATGGCCGAGAAGTCAAAACCCCACTCTGGTATCAAGACTGTAACCAAATCATATGGACAAATAAGTGACTGAATTCTTTCTCATATAAAATGCATTTCTGCTAAGACTATCATCTACCTTATTGCTGCTATTTCATAAATAGTTGTGTATTTAGCATATGTAAAGTTTTAAAGTGTTCCAACAGTCAGTAATAACTCAGGAATATTAAATGTGTATCATTTGTGCACTTATTCACATTTTACAGTTTTAGAGATAAAAGCTCTCTGTCTCTTTGTGGGGAAGATGTGGTGATAAAGATGCATAAATGCTCTGTCCTTGTTTATACTGTGAATATGTACAATGGCATTGCCACTTTAAGAAGTAATGTGTAGCATTGCTGTTTTAAGAAGTACTGTATCCCATAAAGCATTGAGACTTGTTTACAAGTTGCTAGTATGCTCATAATGAGCGAAGAAGCTAATAATATCATACTTGCTGTACTTCCCTGTTGCACAGTGTTAAAGTTGCTGTTTTACTGCAAACTCTGGTGTACAGTGAAGTTACTGACATTATCTCCCAATATGATTGAATAATGGTAACCAAATGCATGCATTGTATCCTCCACCCATTCCTAATTCTGCAAATAGCAAACCCTTTACTTGGCTGCATATCATGCCTATATTGATATGCTAGGTTTTAGCCGATGGCCAACCAAGGAGGTAGATTGAGAGTCTGTGCCATTCATGAGTCTTGAAAATGCATAGGGGCATCAAATGGCTGTCTTATTTAGCTGAGTAGAGGTAGGACCCCTGGACCATTTATTAGTTACATATCTTCGCAAATTATGAGGAATTAGGGAAATGTGGGTGGATGCATGAATGTCTTCCTAGTGCAAGTGTGACCTTGAGTTTTGTAGTTATATTCAGACAGCAGAATGGAGAAAGACTATAAGATGTTAGTCAGCTGATTTCGCACTCATATTATTTGTTTTATTGTGTCACTGTATTGCACTGTCTTCATTCATTAGGCCATATTTTGAGTGCGTGGGCTTGTGATGAATAGCAAAAGATAATGACCTGCTAGAGTACATGGGCTAGGGATAACTTCCACATGTTTACCATGAATCAGACCAACCAGAACTCAATGTGGTCCAGATAATACTTACTTTTAGATTAGTAACCTTGTTGCTCCAGCTGAGAACTAGGTTTATTTGAGTCTATTGTTGGTTCATGTACTGACTGCCACAAACTTGTGTGTTGCACAGCTGGAATAATATGTATACCCCTTTTGTTACTGGTCGTCTGTCTTTTATGAGCATTACTCATTGTCTAACAGACTAAATCTGTACCACCTGACTATAATCCATAATTTCTATTTAAACATTCTTTTGTTTCTTTTTCAGTCCCTTCTTTCCTGGAGTCCATATATTACTTCCCCCAAGATTTCTTGTTCTTCCTGTTTCCATTGTTATGCATGGGACCACATGTTCCCACTGAGTTCATGGTATCCCTGCAAGAGTTAGTTATTTCTTTCCTGATGTATGTAGCTAATGAGCTTTCTTTTATGTTTCCTGTCTTTTCTGAATGAGTTACAGAAATAGCCATGTTCCACATTTAAGCTATGTTTTATTCATTACAGCTGTTGTGGTTCAAAAGTCAGGGTTTTGTCTGAATATTCCTTGAATTACCGCAAGAATATTCACACAATTGCTTTGTTTTTGAATGTATGCTAATATTTTAGTTTTGATTTTGTTTCAGACCTATAGATGATGCAGTATGTTAGCAGTGAAACGTAAATTTACTTGACTCCTTGCCTGAATGCCTGCCAAACTGCCTTTGTTACTGGCCCCCTTACCCTTTTCTTGAGTGCTGAGCTATGGTGGCATATGTTCATTCGATATATTGTCACTGTGGACTAGATTATACATTGGTGCCACCATGTCTGCTTTTATTTAAATTGCTCACACAGACATTACATGTTTTACAAAGCACCCAGTCCCCCCTATTGCCAGATAAACACCAGTGTGGTTAAATAATCTTCTCACTGTATATTATGGCAAGTTTCTGATGAAGATGTGACTCTCATACACAGCAATTATGTGCCCGTGTCTTAACCTTAGTATTTGAGTCTGTCTTTGATTTAATGCACTAGGCAAAGGGTGATAAGACAGAAACATTTAAGCTTCCTGAAGGGAGGATGAAGGGGGTGGAATATGCTAGATGGTGAGTGTTTTTTTTAATAAGTGAACATCTAAAAAGAGGACAGAATTTGATGATACAAGGTAAAGACTTAAGGGAGGTTTGAGAAAGAATTGTTTTCATGGACAGGATACCGGGCAATTGTAACAGCATTTTTAAAGAGACAATAATATCAAAAACAGTGACAGAATTTAAGCATGTGCAGGACAGACATAAAGCAGTTCTTACGATGGATGAATGAAAAATAGCTTCTGGTTACATCAAACCTCCAGCTTCTCCTAAAATATGGTCACTGGACAGATGAGGTGAAACAGTCATTACCTGCCATCAGAATCTATATCTTGCGAAAGTACTGTTCAGAATACTAAGGCGAGTCAAGCCAGGTTGTTCCTTATATGCAGCAGGAGTTTCTTAGTCTTTGATATGTCTAATTTTTTCATTAATCCTAATGTAAGCTGTGTTGTCTCTGGGGTTGTAGCCAGAAATGTTTGAGTTATGTGCGAAGATTTCATAAAAACACATTTTTGGTCTAGGATACATTATAAATATGCAATTAAATACGAAAGTAATAATAGGAGATTGAAGCATCTGCTAGCATTATATATAAAAGGGGAGATTGGCAAGGATTTAATGTTACAGAGGACATAAGCTTAAGGAAAATAAAAGGTACACCTAAAGTTGATGGCATAAGAGGTGCAGAAGAAAGTTACAAGGTAGAACTTATTGGTGTAACATGTTAAAGTCAACTCCTTGTACTCTGAGCTAAAATAACTCCAAGTTACAAAACAAAGTTTACAAACCAAGAAGAAAAGTATGTTACTGCAGAGGATCCAACTTGCGGTTCCAGCAGGAAACAATCTCAAAAACCACTAAAAAGCTGTTGAAATGTTTGGTTTTAGCACTTTTAATAAATTCAAAACTTCTTCAGATAAAACAGTAAACAAAAACATTTGAGGATGGTTTTGCTGAGTCTGTTATTGAGGTAGCAGAAAAAGTAGGAGGAATCAGCAAAACTAGCCTCAAATGCATTTTTTAAATCAGCTTGTCTGTGTTTCTTTTGCAAAGCTTTCACTCTTCTTATTTTTTTACTTTTTAGAGCGACTGAATAAAAAGCATTCTTTATTACATTTTTTTTTATATTTTATTCCTTTTGTGTCCCTCTTTGGTTCTGTTACATAACATTCCTCAATAAACATAGTAAGAAGGCAATTAGCTAGACAGTGGAAGAAACGTCATCGAGAAGCTGGTGTTTTTCCACTGTCCCGCAAGGAACATGACAGAACTACAGAAGAGATTTCTTTTATTTTTAGAAAATGTAAATTAATTCATGTTTACTTACTCTGTCATTTTCTCAAGTGAATAATATTTTAAGAGTGTCCCTGATTAGAACTGGTCTTGTATTGTTGTATTTTTGGGACTGAGTATGTGTGTGTGTGTGTGTGTGTGTGTGTGTGTGTGTGTGTGTGTGTGTGTGTGTGTGTGTGTGTGTGTGTGTGTGTGTTTAAGGCTGCTCATACTACAAGGCATCCCACTCTGTCCATCTATGGTTATGTCACGTCTTTGTGGGTGTGTTTCTCGCTGATGAGAAGCTCACGTTTTTTCCGCTGTCTAGCGAGAGTGTAACAGAACCATAGAGGGACCAAGCCAGAAAACCAATTTCAATAAAATGCATTCTAATAATAATAAACAATTGCATAAAGGTATTGCACTAGCAAAATGTGTTTCATGGTGCCATGTATGCCCATCTGTCCTAAACCTGCAAAATCATTATAAATCTACCAACTAATATTGCTCTGTACAGAACATGTCAGCAGCTCTAAAAGTTACAGATTCATGAATAAGTATACCTTTTCCTCACTTAAAGAATATTATGAGGAGACCTCCATTGTTTACTGTGCACATGCATTTCAACCACTCACTGCCAAAAACATGCAAGCATGCGAACACATGATCGGACAGTCGCACACACATATGCATGCTCAGACTCTCACACACATGCACCTACCTTTAATTTTCCAGACACGCTTTATTTTACCACTGCTTCCTTTCTTATCTGTCCATATAACAGACATCAGTAATATACAATGATTTCAAATAGCTTTGCATTTCAGCACTTTACTAGCTTAAAAGGTAATAACTGTTATGTATCCCCATAATAGCTCTTTCCTAAACTGCGTCAGCAATGTTTGGTAAAATGTAGCATGGGGATCCTAATATTATTGAATAACTACTATTTAAATAGCAGCACTTACCGATCGCAGCTTGCCATTATTGCTTGCATTGTGTTGTGTCAATTAAAGGTTTGCACATAGTGCTGTCATCCCATTCAGACTGAATTTTCTATAACTTGAATAATTACTAAGTTGCAGAGTTTTAATTGCAATGTATTTTTATTTTTATTATTTACTTATTTAATTAGTTAGTTAACATTTCTTTACTAGGATAATCCAACTAGGGCAGAGCCCATTTTCATTGGAGACCCGGAGAGAAACGCATTTGTTAATTAGAGCCCAAGAGTGTTTTTTCTACAGAATATTTTGCAGTGAAGTATTGTGTGTGTGTGTGTGTGTGTGTGTGTGTGTGTGTGTGTGTGTGTGTGTGTGTGTGTGTGTGTGTGTGTGTGTGTGTGTGTGTGTGTGTGTGTGTGTGTGTGTGTGTGTGTGTGTGTGTGTGTGTGTGTGTTTAAGGCCACTTGTAGTACAGTTCATCCTGCTCTGTCTCTCTGTGGTTCTGTCACTTCTTTGTGGGTGTGTCCCTCGCAGACAAGAAGCTCAGTGTTTTTTCCACTATCTTGCGAGAGTGTGACAGAACCACAGGAGAACAGAACCACATAGCTATCTCTCTTACCAGGCCCCAAATAAGACCCCACACTGACCACAGCTGTAGAGTTGAGTCCTCAGCTGGGTGTTCCTAGACAATCCCTCCACCACCCTCTCTGTGAAACCAGTGCTCTGTGTCCCTGCTCCAAGTAGCTGACACAGACACTCTTTGAGATTTGATTTTCAAACACACACATGCGTGCCTGCACACACACACACACACACACACACACACACACACACACACACACACACACACACACACACACACACACGCACTTGATAAAAGGCTGGCACAGATTTACCAGCTATGCCTCCTCTGCCCAGACTATAAGGTAGCTACTGCCACCAGAACACTCCAAAACCAGCTACTCTGAGGCTCTTACAAGGGTACCCAAGTATACTGAGTAAAATTAATACTAATACAAATGGTAGTGTTTGACCAGTTCAGCAAGGCTTTCTGGAGCGGCCACAGTGTCACCAAATAAATATAACTATCTTCAACGGTTAAAATATTCTCTAAAAGACCAGCCACAATGGAAAGTCTAAATATGTTTAATAATAAATAATGAAAGAATATGAAAATACTAAACATCTATTTACAATAAACACTAGAGTTTCAATCACAGGAAATATTAAAAATAACACAGATGAATAGATTCACACAAATACAGAAAAAAACAATGCTTAACTAATCTCACTGTATTTTCCTGAGTGACCTAAGTAATTACTATTCCCTGGTTACTTACTAAAGCTAGGCAAGATGAAGTAGATGAGTGGTCCTTCTTTGTCAGGTTTCAAAAACAGACTTCCCTGAGACTTCTGTCTCATCTAGTATTAAAACATCATTTTAGTGCTGGATTACAGAATGACATCACATACATCTGGTCATCTGACTCTGGTTCCCACACTACCCCCTTTATTAGAAACTGAAAAAGAATCTAGCACATATGTGTTACCATACACACACATAGAGCTTTGCTAAGATGTGTTATTGCATCTGGAAGCTATAAAACCATTTCAAAACTTCCACCCTTCCAGGGTAGCAATTAGTTCACCCCTAAAGACAATACAGTAGGATTCCTAGTCCTGATTTTCACAGACATTTTATCTCTGACTGCAATCAGAACTGTAAGATGCAATCTTTATTGCCTAAACCAGGTAATTTAGTTTCATATTATTTTTAAAAGTTAGCTGGACTCAGATTAACCTCTTCTCTTCCAGTATCCTCTGGTACAATATATTCATTTCAACAGTTACAATACAGCCTGACATACAGGTATATTTCTTTTGTTTCCAGCAGGACCAACTGTCAAATCAGTTTGCTATGCAAATGATATAATTATTTATAAAACTCCAGTTAGCTATGCTGGCATATGTTACATATCCACTGCCCTACTTCTGCTGACATAGCTGCCAATACCTCACATCATCACAGATTCTAGTATAACAAGTAATGTCTGCAGTCAGTTAACCTTCTTTATTGGCTGCTGGTTATATTTTTACTTATATGTTTGACAAAGTGGTAGTGCTTTTGAACTGATCAAATGCAATCCCTCACAAATTAATTTAAACACCATATCTTACATGGAGTATGTGTGACTACATTTATATTGCATTCACTAAAACAATGCAGAAAGTGAGTCATGGTTGGGATTTCTGTACACCAGAATACATAATCTACAAACAGGAATTAGGAAAGGAAACAGGAAGGAAAAAGAAAAAAAAAAGAAACAATAAGTTATGAGAACTAATGAAAAATAAAGGGGAAAAGGCAATGTGGAGTCATCATGATACAAAGAAAGGAGGCATAGTTTTAGTGGGAAGTAGCCACTGGTGCTCACAGATTTCGAATTTGGAACAGGATGATTCTCTGGGGAAAGTGGCCGCCAATCATTCTCGTACACTTTAAGCAAGAACAATATAACATAAATACAAGGCAGACGAGCAAGAAGTTTTATGTTTGTTTATTTCTACTCAGGCTGCACAGAAAGGTGCAACCCAGTTATTTGTGTGCTCATACATGTATGTTGCAACCATAATACTAAATGTTTCATAATAAATGCTACTTTAGAATCATGTCATGCAGAAGTTAAAACCCCGGATTTTTTGAAAAGCATATTTGCCTCTGTAATAGCATCCTCGGTATGGTACAATCAAAGCTGTCTAACAGCTCATCAAAACCATAAGTGTGAAAGAAAAAGATGCTGGTACTCAGGGGACATGGCAGAAGTTAGGGAAGCACAATATCCCTTAAATAAAGGAAAACTAAAAGAAACAGTAAGTTAAAAAAAGTGTCAGCAGAAGCATAGAGAGGCAGGAAAAGCATTCAGAATAGTAATGGCATGGCTTGGACTAAAGAGAGGAGGGCAAGCATTGTCAAGATACACCGCTAAAATATATTACAATGCTTAAAAATGGGAGGGATACAAAGGATTTGCATATAGGAGTGAAAGTGGGCTAATAGTGACAGAAAAATTATATATATATATATATATATATATATATATATATATATATATATATATATATATATATATATATATATACTGAGTAGTTCTTCCTTCTCAGTTTTCATAAAATGAGGGTGCATGGGAGAAAACTGACAAACAGTAATAGATATTCTAGATTGTGTGAAGGGTTAATTCAAGCCCACTGTGACATAGAAAGTCTCAGAGAAATTTAAAACTGGATAAGTCTATGAGCTCAAAGTAGGTTTCCTACAGGTTTGTAAAAGAAATGAGAGAAAAAAATGTGAAACCCTTACAAGTCTCTTTAACACATTAGTAAGACTGAATGATATCCTGGACTAGAAGAAATGATATGGAATTCCACTTCATAAAAGTGAAAGTGGGACAAAGAAGGGAAACTACTGACCTATGAAGCAGAATATATGGGAACGGCTTAAATATCTAGAGGGCATTACAATGTTGAAAACAAGGCAGCACTGATTACTAAAGGAAAGGCTATGTTACATAAATCAGTTTTCTTCAACTGTGTGGTAAAACATGTATAAATACCCCATAGTGGGACTGTGGATGCTATCAACCTAGATATTAGTAAATCTTTTGGTATTTTGTCACATGGCAAATAAAAACAGAAGTTGGACTGATCTGGAGTGAGTTTACAAAACAAGAGGCTCGGGGAAGAGGTGTACATTATCATGAAATGTAAATTGTGTACAGAGTGTGTGTGATAACAAAAAATGTAAAGATGCTATGTGTTATAAGTGCTGTGAATATATATAATAGTATTGTAGTGCTTGAAAAAGGATAAACCAGTAAAGTGTTACTATAGTGTAAGACTTGACTGTAACATTCAGAAATTCAAAGATGTGTAAAAGTTGTTACACACCCCCTACGCACTGTTACGGTCAGGTCAAACACAGTGGATGTCCCTTCACTCTCAACTGTCCATGAATATATTTCCTCATGTTTTACACAGAACATTATAGCCAATCTGTCACTAAGTAAGTTAGAGCAATATTTGAAAAGTGTCCCTGACTTTCCTTTCTCACAGAATTCTTAAATAGATAAAATATGTACTCATTCTCAAGATGAATTTCTTAGCATCCTTGTCTTGAACACATAATAATATGGTTATGATTGGATATCTGATCATTAGATATAGAAAGACATCTTCCTCTAGGACTAAAGAAAGCCACAACTCCTCTATACAGAAATGAGAATCACTCTGTATTAAACCCAATACCTTTTTTCTAGGTGAGCTAAACTATCCAACTGTAGACTGAAAAACCTACACCACCACTAGTGCACAAGCACAGATATTCCTGGACTTTGTCAATACAAATGTCTTGAAACAGCTTCTTTGTCACTTTATGAAGTAATGTAGGCATTCCTGTTTTAAGAAGAACTGTATCTCATAATGCATTGATTATAGTTTATCAGTTGCTAGTGTTCTCCTGCTGAATGAAGATGTTAACATCATTTTTGCCATGCCACCATTTTGCACAAAGTTAAAGTTACTGTTTTACAATATATGCTGGTATAGCCTAGCATTACTAACACTGTCTATCGTCAAGACTGGATAACCAGAGGTGTGCATCATGACAGTGATGACACTGGAATTTTCTGTAGTTCCATGAGATTCAGTACTAGAACCATTCCTGTCAGCTACACAACTGTCATAACTGAAAGAATGGAAGGAAGCCTGTCTTTCTTCAAATAAGACAAATTTATGTAGTAGAGTAGCAAAGATTGATGTGTTGGGAGGATATAACTGTTACTGGCAAAATTGCACAGTCTAATGTGGGGGTAGCACAGATTATGTGTAAATAAATGCATGTCACAAATAGTACTTTCAGCAACATAAGTGGAAATGTACCTTGTAATAAGCTTTTCAAAAGCTAAAATTGAAACTTCAGTGTGAGAATCATCATCATCATCATGATCACCCCCCTTTTTCACATTTTCTACATGGGGTCATTGGGTCATGTCAACTGTCACTATCTCTTTCAGTTCAGTGCTACTCTCCTACCTTCTTCAACAGTCATGCCTGATTGTCATAGGTCTTCTTTCACAAGATCCATCCATTTCTTTTCTAGACACTATAATTTCCTCTTGCTTTTTTCATGTCTGTCCCAAATCTTCTTCACCAGATTGTCTTCTGATTTCCTGCACTTGTGCTGAACCAGCATAATCTTTGATCTTTTTCTACAATTGGAACTACTTGGGCTTCTACTCTGATGTTCTCATTTCTTTGTCTACCCCATAGATGGCATCCTCACACCCCTCTCAGGGACTTCATCTCCACCACCTCTAGCTTCCTCAACTGATGTGTCTTCACTGTCCAGATTTCTGTACTATACAGTAATACTGGTTGCACCACTGTTTGCATACATTACTTTTCAGGTTTTGTGGCTTTTTTGTAACACATACTACCCCTGACACACTGTGCCAGTTGGCTGCAGTCCCTCTGATTTTAACTTTGACCTTCTCATTCAGATCTCCCCTCAACCACCCATTTCAGATACTTAAAACTGTTATTCTGTTATACTGTTTTTCCTTCTATCTCAGTTTTCAGCTTCTTCAGATTTCCCCATTTACTGCCATGACAACTGTCTTATCTGTACTCAGTTTCATCCCGTGAGTTCTCAGTTTTGTATTCCATTCCCCTATCATTTGCTGAATTTATTGTTCAGAGTCTGCTTTTAGTATGAGAAGGCAGCAAAGAGGTAAAGGTAATTTATTATGTACTTCATTTATTTATTTATTTATCCTTTGTTGACTGGGTTATTCCCACTAGGCTAGTAGCCTCTTTTCAGAGGAGACCCAAACTGGCATTTATACCACACATAATATTATGAATGATTCTAGGATACCAAGGCAGAAGTGTCTCCAGCAGAATGTTAGAAGTTATTATTCTTTGAAGAGCTTAACAGTAGAAACACATCTCATATATCCAAGAATTATGTAGTGATACAAAGTTGTTGTTGTGTCTTTCGGCTTTTCCCGGTTAGGGGTCGCCACAGCGGAACTCCGGTCCGCTAATGATTGGCAGTTGATTTTTACGTGCTGAGTTGCCAGCCCTAACGCACAACCTTCAATGAAGGTACGCCCATTCATGCGTGTCACCATGCAGAAAATGCTCTAACTGACAGTCGAACCTATCAGCATCTTACTGTGAGGGGACAACGCTAAATTCAGCAGGTTTATCCTGATGAAACACCATTGCATCACACTAAGGAGAGAAAACTAGCTGTTCATGATGGAAAGAGCTGCACATGCAGTGAGTAGCCTTATTCTAAAGTTAATTTACACTTAGCCAGTTTAAGACATGAATGAACCCGGCAGTTGCTGTGGGGCCTTTATCAGCAGGGCCACCAATCAGAGCTGATTAATCTCTTTTTTAATATTCTTGTTTAAAAAATTGTCACAACAACATCACCTTATCTTGACTTTTTGTGCAGCTATGAAGTCAGATGGGTAGCAATCACTTATGGAAACAATAACTAATGATAAACAAATTTAAATAAAAAAGAACCCCTGGGGCTAATGTTTCTGTCTGTGATCTTATTGAGAAATGATTTAAAGTTATCAGTATACAAGACAGATGCAGTGATGGTAGTGTCTGCCAAAAACTAAGCTTAACAATTTCAGTAAATCTGCTGTAGTTTCCCATTTGTGTTACTATAGCTTCCTTCATCTCAGTGTAGTTAATTCTATGTTAACAGGAAATACTCTTCATTAGAATATATGTGCACACATGAATGCCTTCTTTATGGTGAGGTAGTGGCCCTGATTCCTTTAACTCTGATGTGAATTTCCACACTATTAATTCTGCTGCAGATCGCATTACATACCTCTCAACCTCTTAGGGCAAGATATCTGGATAAAGCCATAAATAAAAGTGGTCCAAAAATGGGGACAATTTTTAAATGGTGCTGCGGTAGTGTTGTCGCCTCACAGTAAGACGCTGTCCTGTTTGATTCTCAGCTGGATCGTCTTCTGTGTGGAGACATGCATGAATGGGCGTTCCTTCATTGAAGGTTGTACGTCAGGGCTGGCAACTCGGCACGTAAAAATCTACTGCCAATCATTAGCGGACTGGAGTTCTGCTGTGGCGACCCCTAACCGGGAAAAGCAGAAAGACTCAACAACAGCTCTTATAAATTTAGAAAGTTGATAGAATAACAGGTTTTGCATTAGCATGAATTTTCTGAAGAATATGAAGCCTGAAACTCAAATGTCTGTCATTGTTTTTGAATTTCAATCTTTAATGATTTACCACTAAGTTCCCAGAAAACTACAATTTTATGAAAAATGGACCAAAAATATGAGGGCAGATTCTTGAAATTCTGTGCAAAATCTGCACATTTGAGAGATATGCAAGGCTGACTCTGTTTGTCCTGCTGTGACCTCCTGGAACCCTCTGACTAGGTCCTTATAGTTTCTTTATTCCATCTGTGAGTACCCTGAACCAGTTTTGTGGGGATCCTCAACTCATTTAATCTGGAATGCGTTTTAATTTCTAATTCAACCTGCTAAATTCTGACTTTTATTAATGACTCTATGGGCTGCTTGACTTTGTTAAACTTGTTGGACTCTCCATCTATATTAATCCTTCTGAAATCCTCTTTGCCCCCCCCCACCCCACCCCATTTAATTGTGTTGGGAGCCATCTAATGTCAGTAGCAATGTGAAAGTTACTTAATCTGTATGTGTGTGTGTGTGTGTGTGTGTGTGTGTGTGTGTGTGTGTGTGTGTGTGTGTGTGTGTGTGTGTGTGTGTGCGCATGAGCATAACATATATATCTTCTAACTAATTTCATTGTTTCTCTGAAATCCTGTTAATTAGTCTTGCATTTGACTTGAGAACTTGCCACTTAAAAACAATGTTTGACTGTTCTTACTAATCAGAAACATCAACAAAGTTTATTTAATCAGCTGCTTACATACAGCAGACACATTTAATGCCGCATTTTGTCTGTGTACATAAGTCAACTTGAGATATTTGCTGATACATGGTATTGCAGTGAATAAGCAAGAAATCAAGACTGAAAGATATAATCATTTTTATTGTGCATTGCACTATAAGAGGGGCATTTTATGTTCACACTATGTCTGCTACCATGATAAACCATACTTGCTTTAATAAGTAGGCAATATTTGATGAGAGAGATGCAAGTGGACCAGATGCTACTCTGTTGAATCTTTTCAGACTAGCATTATTGCTAATATGTTATTCTTTTCCTTAAGGTATTCCAATTTCTGTTTATGATTATTGCCAGAAGGTTATGTATGCTAATTTGCTTTGCATATGGGGAAGAAAGTATTGTCTACTGGCCTGTTAAATTTGTACCAGCACTGTGCATGTATGATTATTATATGAAATGCTTTTTGCTGCAATGGACTGATCTGTCATAACTGGAGGATGAAGTCTGTAAGAAGTACTGCTGTGAACAATGTTTTGGGCAGACTATGAGATTGCCAAAAGGATCTTATTACTACCGGGCATAGATGTTGATGCTGGTGGTGTGAATGGACATTTGCAGGATTATATTTATTAGTGTGGCTTAGAAGTTTATAGCAACACTGTGACTGCAAGTTGCTCTCTGTGTTGGCTTGCCTGTGTGACAGCCAACTAAAATAAGGAGACATATACTGGGGAAAGGTAAGAAGGAAGCCACTAGAAATATAACAGGAAAGGAGGACATTGTTAGAGAGCAGAGAAAGAGAGAAAGAAAGAAAGCATTACAATTTTAGATTACTGGTGATTAGGAGAAGATTGTCAGTGTGTTTTTTGTATCAGTTTACTGTCAGCAAAGTCCTTCCTAAAGGGCGTCAAGGTTGTAACCTGCTGGTGCCCCCAAAATGTTAACAAAGGTTCTGACTTTACAGTAAACATTATCTACCATAGATCATAAACTAAGGTCTTAAACCAAGGTCCCATCTGCCTGAGATGATGACAGTTGCTCACATGGATGTTAAAAATCCCACAGTCCTTATCTAAAATAGTAGGAAAAGTTCAACTGTGCCCTGGCTGAATTTCCCCTAGTCTCTCCTGGAAAGAGGCCACTGGCCTAGTAGGACAAAACAGGTCAACAAAGTGTAAATTAAAAAAAAATCTGCTAATGCTACAATAGACCTTGCTTGCCATACATTTAAGCTAACATCCTATCATAATTTTTGTTTCTTTACCTTTGCATTCTGGGATGCTTTCCATTTGCATCTTAGAAAGTTCAAACCCTTTCATTAGATGTCCCAGCTCATTAAATTTGTGGTTGCTCATACTAAGGGACGCCTCAACATTTTATGTAGCAAGTGCTTCATTAAAAGACTCTGTTTAAAGTGTATATTCATCATCTGTAAAGTTTAAAGCTACTTCAATCTGTTTCTGAATCCTCACTCACTCACTCATTTCTGCCCAGTCCCCATCTCTAATTTGTTTCCTTACCCTCTGCTCATTTGTTGATTTAATTTATCTTCCTTTCTTCTTATAGGTTCATAGGTTGTTAGTAAGCCAATAGAGTCCTAGCTGTGCACCCAAAACTCATTTGGATCCTAAGCATCATGGGCATCTATAAGGCGGGGGGGGGGGCATGGTAGTAGGAAGGTAACTAAAGGATTTGTAAGTTGGAATGTTAGGATAATACTTTTCTTATTGATGGCCTCTGTCCATAACAGACATGAAGAGAGAGTAGGGATGAATTTAAGATTTCCTATCCCATTGTCAAGGCTTCATTTTGAAGAGGGTCAGAAATGAACTGTGTTTTACATGGATAGGGAGCCTATTCCACAGCGCAGGGATCCTTTGGGCCACATATCTCTCTCTCCAGCATGCTCTGTTTATGTCACGAGTGAAGGTCAGATCTTTGGATCTAATGTTTCTGATGCTGTTTACACTGTAAAAGTAGCTGACTCCAAATCCAGCTCCAGACAAGTGACAAGTGGAGTACCTCAGGGTTCAGTCCTGAGACCTCTCTTGTTTGGCATCTACTTCTCTGAAGTACAGGCCAACACTAATGGACTCTGGCTAACAAAGTTCACAGATGACTGCAAACTGGGAGCCATTACTGAATCCCCAAATGATGTCGATACTCTACAAAAGGGCCTTACAGAAACAGGTGCCTGGTGCCAGAGCCATGGGCTCAAGCTAAATGCCAAGAAATGTATAGTTATCCCCTTTGGGAAAAAAAACATGTACCTATGAATTACCACATAGGTGGCAGTACACTAAACACCAAAAGTGTGATAAGAGACTTAGGGACACAGGTGGACAGTGGTCTCACCTTCAATAACCACATCACCTCAACAGTCAAGAAATCCTTCTATGTGGCACACCTCATCACTAAGGGCTTTTCATCCGGAAAAAATTAGGTCATTGTCCCACTGTATTCATCCCTCATTAGACCCATTATAGAATACAATGCCCCATTTGGTATGTACCTCTCAAGACATCTGCAACAACTGGAAAGGCTGCAGAAATACCTTACTAAAAGAATCACAGGCCTAAAGCAGATGCCCTATGCTGATCGCCTTAAAAAACACCAGCTATATTCTGCCGCATATCGTCTTCTCCGAGGCGATCTCTGCTTAACATACAAGGCCATGTCAAACCCAGAGCTGTTGGACATGCTACACTTAAAGAAATCCCAATCCCTCAGAACCACATGCTCCAGGGATCTAAACCTGTTGTCATCACAATAAACAAAACATGCTGGAGGGATAGGTTCCTGACCCAGAGACTCCTCAGACTCTGGAATAGACTGCCCATACATGTCAAGCAGAGCACCTCTTTGGACCTCTTCAAAAGGAATCTTGATGACTGGATGGGAGAAAGGAAATTCACCCCAGGGATCACGTCAGTCACCCTGCTAGACAGGGGTCCAGGGAATTAAATATTGTGGGAAGAAATAGCCAGGGAATTGCTATGGCTAGGCTTGTATAGGCCCTAAGGCCAATAGCTTAGTACCAACCTATGAACCTATGAACATGTGCAACAATCTATCAGGGTTGGATATGAGGAAGCCTTGTAAGCAAGACAAAGAGCACCTCTCAGCAGCCTGTAGATGACTGGATCTAGAGACAGAGCCTTTAGGTGATCAGTGTAAGACAGGGTATTCATGCCCTGAATTCTCCTGGTGAGAAACCTTTGTTGGTGTTCCAACTATTGCAAATGTCTGGTTAGATACATGCCAACGGTGACATTATATTCCATGATAGGTCTGATAAGACCACAAAGAACTACAGAGGCACAAAGCATACTCAGCAAATTAAGCTTACTTCCTCACATAGCACAAGGAGTCCCAAAGTCACAGATGCTGAGCCTGTAAGGCAGGGATCCACCCAACCAAACATTCTTGTTATAGGTGAGTCAATTGTAAGACATATAGATGTGCCTTTTACCAGTATGAGCAAGGAAAGAGTGATGGTTAGATGCGTGTCTGGTGCCGGCATCCATCAGATCATGCATGCACTCATGTCCTTGAACAACAGGTACCAGTATGACTCTGTCATAGTTCATGCCGGTACCTCCCTGGACTATATGAAGAAATACATGATGGGACTCTCAGACTATGTGACCAATGCAGGTATGAGCCTAGCACTGAGCAAAATTCTACATTTCCAAGGATGATGACACAATATGAACAAAGAATAATTGACTTCAATAATTGGCTTAGTTTTTGGTGTCATTCAAAGGGGGTCCAATATTTGTCAGCCCGAGAAGATATAATTTACCACGCTGCTTCACTAGGGATATCCTGCATCTGTCCCCTTTAGGGTTTTAATTAGTTGCAAACACAATGTTCACCCCCCATAGTGCCTTTTTTATTAAATGCCAACCTGATAAACATATTAGCATAATGAAACAAGCAAAGGACAATATGAAGGTGTTACTGATTGATGCTAGAAGCCTAAAGAAGAAACTCCACTTCTTACAAGCCCTTCTCACCTTGGAGGGCATTGACAACTGTGTAGTGACTGAGACATGGTTTAAAATAGTGGAGAGAAGTCTGGCTGTGAAGGGCTATAATACTTTCTACATGTTTAGACCAGCTACTTTGCAGGAGGGGAAAAAAGGTAGAGGTGTCTCAGTCTACATCCCAAGGAGACTCACATCAAGGCTGGTAAAGCATCATGATGTACTAGAGCATCTTCTTGTCCAAATAACCATCAGAAAGGTTCCATACCATATATTTTTGATAGAAAATACAGTTGCGTGAAATCTTACCACAACATTACATGTTCTTCTCTTCACTGTTGCATTATCAGATACAGAAGGGATCTCCTGCCCAGGGAAGCCTGACACTTAATGATCTTGTATGTGACGTACGTCGCAGTTATGCTCCCAAACAGAACATAGAGCATTAAAAGGATGTACAGATGCAACTACCCAGAACTGAATTAACTCAGAAGTTAAATGTCTCCATAGGACAAAGGAGTCCATGTACATCCAGAAGGAAAATATGCAGAAGAAAAAGGGGAAACTGTCAGCAAGAAGGGAATCTAAAACAAAACCAGAACAAACAAAAGGGGGTTGGAGGGAAGAAGCAAATACTGCAGCAGTAAAGAGAAGGACATCTACTGTTAAGACTTTACAGAACTCTTTATCATTATTGCAGTATCAGGAAACAGATGGGAGAGTAAAAAAGCTCAAGAAACAAAACGGGAGGTGGAAAGCTGAGAAGAGCCCTCAAAAAAGTCACATAAAATGGTTTCAGTAAAAATTGCGCTGGCCCTAGAAACTATATTCAACTTATAACACTTAGTAAAGATATGCACTGAAGACCAAGTTACAGCTTCAAGGATGGAATTGGTGTCCAACCCCTTGAAGAAGGCACCAGAAGAGGCAACAGCCCTAGTGGAATGAGCTCTAACAGAAGTAGACAGAGATTTGCCATGAAAAGAATAACAAAAATAAATGGCCTTAGATATCCAGGAGGAGATGGTTTGCTTATAAACAGCCATACCCAATGCCCTGGGATGAAAGTAAACAAAAATCTGATCAGACTTATGAATGGCCTTAGTTTTATCCAAATAGTACCCGCGGTAGTGGTGCTGCGGTAGCGTTGTCGCCTCACAGCAAGACGTTGTCCCATTCGATTCTCAGCTAGAGCGTCTTCTGTGTGGAGGCATGCGTGAATGGGGGTTCCTTCATTGAAGGTTGTGCGTCAGGGCTGGTAACTTGGCACGTAAAAATCCACTACCAAACATTAGCGGACCGGAGTTCCACTGTGGCGACCCCTAACCGGGATAATCCAAAAGACACATCATCATCATCATCATCAGTACCTGAGCTGTCTATGCAAATCCATAGTATGCAGGACACTCTCAATAGTGGACTGAGGAGAAGAGAAAAAGGGAGTTGTACCAACTGATTCAAGGACAACTCATTTACTACCTTAGACATAAAAGAAGGATTAGTATGAAGGGACACCCCGTCCTCGTGAAAAAATAAATAAATAAAATAAGGAAGAATGGCCATAAGGGCCTGGAACTCAGAAACCTTCTGAGCAGAAGCAAGAGCCAGCACCAAAACAGTCTTCCAGGTACAATGTTACAAAGAAGCAAAATGTGCAGGCTAAAAAGGAGCCTGAGTCAATTTTTCCAAAACAAAATTAAGGTCCCAAGGAAAAGGAATAGGTTTCCTTGGAAGCCTATTATGCAGGACGCCTTTAAGAAATTGTTTGACCCCAAAACAAAAAGTCAAAGGAGGATTCAAGGTCAGACAAGCAGAAATGGCTGACAAATGGGTATTCACAGAAGAATAGGCCAGGCCAGACTGAAGTAGCTCACACAAATAAGAGAGGCCCAGAGGAACCCCCTACCACTGAAAAAGGGTCCTGGCTATGAACATGGCACCAGACAGAAAATCTTTTCTATTTGGGCATATATAAGACTTCCTGGTACAAGGTTTCCTTGCCTCCTGTGAAATCCTGAGCAAGTCCTCAGAAAAGAGGTGCCTGAAAGGGATCAAAACTCTATCACCCACAATGTCCGTGACATGTAACAATGGATGTGAGAACTCTTGTCCTGTGTGAGGAGATCCAACCAATGAGGTAACTTGTGGTGATTGCCCCTGGCCAGATGCATTAAGAGGGAACCAGTACTGTCTTGGCCAAACAGGAGTCACTAGTAAGAGTTTTGGGGAGTCCAGCTGAATCTTCTGCATCCCTGATACACAATGGAAGTACAGGAAGGGGGGAAAGCATAAAGAAACACCCCTTTCCAAGGAAAAGAAAGGGCATCAGTTTTCCATGCCAGATGGCATGGCACTCTGGAACAGATAAAAGAAGCTGCCTGTTCATAGGAGAGTCAAAAAGATCTGCCTGAGGAATACTCCATCAATAGACAATGTCCAGAAACACATCTCTGTGAGGCATCCATTCATGAGCCTGAGTTTTGGACCTGCTGATAGAGTCTGCCACTAGATTGTGCTCTGGGAGAATATATACAGCCTGAAGAGTTAACTGATAACAGAGAGCCACCTCCCAAGCATGAATAGCCATGCTGCAGAGGAGGTAAGATTTTGTGCATCCCTGTTTATTGACATACCACATCACTGTAATGTGTCTGTGTACACTTTCAAGAGACCTAGAGAGAACATGGGGTGAAAATCTTGAAGGGCCAGCATCAGTGCTCTCATCTCTTTGATGTCGATATGGTCTGACTGCTAATGGGAGGCCAGAGACCCTGAATGTTCAGGTGACCAAAAGAAGCCCCCATTCCATGTCTGAAGCATCAGTGAACAGTTTTTGAGAATGGACTAGAGGCTGAAAAGTCTGGCCTAGGTTGAGAGCAAACTGTTGAATCCACCACTCAAATTCCTTCTTCAGACAGGGAAAGAAAGGCACACTGAAATCCAGAGTGCGACAGTACTGCAGTCAAACTGACTTCAGCTACCACTGAAGCTTTCACATATGCAGTCTGGCAAAAGGAAGCATTGGAATAAAAGAAACCATGAATTCCAAGGCCCAATAAAACTCCATGGCTGGCATGGCAGTCAGAGGAAGAAGAGATTGAAAGAAGGCTGTCAATGACAAAACGTTTGGAAATGAAAGACAGGCCAATATTGGCACTGTCTGAATCATGCATCCTAGATACACATTATACTGAGAGGGAGTCAGGACGGACTTTTGGAAGTTGATAGTAAACCCCAAACTTTGAAGAAGAGAGATGGCAAACTTCATATCCTGTAATAGGTGACTGGGAGAAGGTGCCTGAATCAACAGGTCATCTAGATAAGGAAAAATCAGAAAGCCTTGGAGCCTACAGAAAGCAATCATATGAGCTATGCATTTTGTGAATACCCTTGGGGCAGCAGAGAGGCCAAAGAGCAAAGCAGAGAACTGAAAATGAAAAGACGACACAGAGAAACATAAAAACTTTCTGAAAAGAGGATGAATAGGGAGATGAAGGTAAGCACCTTTCAGATCAAAGAACATCAGAAAAGCCTAGGGGTTACAAAAGAGGAAATGGGGTTTGGAGAGTAAGAATATGAAAAGAAGGGACCTTGAGAAAGGTGTTGAGCCAGGAGATATCCAGCATGGGTCTCCAAGTGCCCTCCTTTCAAGGAACCAGGAACATCCTAGAATAAAAACCCTTTCCCACTTGAGAAGGGTGGAGGGCAGATTTAATGGTTCCTTGCTTCATCAGGGACCCTATAACCTCCTGGAAATGAGGAAGTTGCTCTAGACTTCGATACCATGAAGTAACCCTTACGGATAATAGAAAGAACCTGAGAATCTGAACTGATGATACACCAAATTGGAAGACAATAGGAAAGGTGAAGGGACAAAGGAACCTGGTCTGAAAGAAGGGGGGTTGTCAAAGAGAAGCAGGCTTATCAGATAAAGGAAGCTTCTTGGCCACATAAATATGAGAAGCCTTAGCAGACAGTGGTCACCTCCTGCTCTGCCTGCCCTTGGAGGCCTGGCGGGATTGCCTTTGAAAAAAGCAGATCTAGAAGGATAATTCCTATGGAAGTTATGGATAGGAGAGACAAAAATATACTTAAGGTCCTGAAAGGCTTTGCATTTATCTTGAGGAGACTTAAACATGTCAACAGCATCAGTCCCAAAAAGATGTTTATTATCCAAAGGCGCATCCAACAACTTGACCTTGATGTAATCAGTCAGAAACTGAAGATGAAGCCAATAATAACGCCTCATGACATACCCAAAAGCCGCAGCCCTAGAAGAGGTGTCAGTAGCATCATAGCTACACTTAATAGAATGGCGAGCCGCTTGAGAAGCAGAACCTAAAAAAGATAAGACAGAGGATTCAGAATCAGGAAGATCAGAAATAACCTGACAAGCCTGAGCAATCAAGGCCAGAGCATACCTTGTCATGTAGGTCGGTAATTAATGGCCCTAAAGGTCAAAGTAGAAGCAGTGTAAACTTTATTATCAATCCTCTCCATTGCCCTACTTATCCTTATCAGATGGTAAATGTTTGGAAGAGGGCAAGAGCTTAGACAGTTTGTCAGAATAGACTGACACCACAGCAGGATCAGCAGGACAACATTTAAATAAAAACTGACAGTCCTCAGGAACTGTATAGACCCTGTCAGGTTTCTTAGGAGAAGGTGGCTGAGAATTAGGAGACTTAGAAGCAGCAAAGAAAGTATCTAACAAGGCAGCCAATACAGGAGGAACTGACGATGGTTTAGGAGTATCCACCTGAACTAACTCATAATATCTTTTCTGAATATCAGACACTTGAGAAGAATTCCACTTAAAGTATTCCACCATCCTAGCAGTTGTGTCCCCCTAAGGCAATTCCTCAAAAGGAGACTCAGGGCTAACAGACTCCTCTTCATCAGAAGAGCCATAAGTCAAAGGCAAAGGCATATGTGAAGAATAGGACAAAGACCCCTCATCAGACACTGCATTCTCATCTGAGGAATCCAGTTCCCTAAGCTATCTAGAAGGGGTAGAGGTCCAAGGAGAAGCAGGTACTGAAATCCCACGAGGAGGCTTTAGGGCCTTCAAGGCAGAAAATAAGTCTTGAGTAAACTCCTGGCATTCTTTTTGAAAATCCTTAGGATGGACAGAAACATGTTTCAGATTTTCCTTTTCTTGGACGGGACATCAGCCCTAACAAATACTGGAGGCTCCAAACCTTGGCAAGATTTGATAAAAGAACCCAGAACCTCCTTCCTGACCAATATCTGGGGAATCCCTGTAGGGTTCTCTGAGATAATCAACCATGGCTTCCACTCGGTGTCTGGAGCAAATGCCTGCAAAGCCTCAAAGGGCATGCAGAAGGATGAATCCATGCTGGCCTTCAACAGTGTCACAGAAGAGGAATCAAAAATAGACACTGAACAACTTACATAGCTATTACCCACTTCTAGAGGGATGTCTGGTAGAGGCTGCACTAGTAAAGAATCCATCTGAGACTTCTTGGTCTTCTTCTTACCTAGAGTGACTATTTCGGGGTTAAAGGATTCTGTCATGGTACCCTGAGCTAACAGCTTAAGCCATTGGTTTTCAAGATAAGTGGACAGGGAAGAGAAATGGCTTCTGAGTGTCTTAGGCACAAATACCTTACAGATGCTACAAGAGGTATGGTCATGGGAAGCACCCAAACAAAAAAGACACTCTTTGGGATGATCCCTATGGAGAATCTGCCTCCCACACTGACATTTTCCCTTCTTGTATGACACGAATTCTAAGTAGCAAAATAAGTACAAGACCAAGAAAGTAAAAACAAAAACAAAAAAAAAAAAAACAAGGCACTTATTTGGTGCTGAGTATTCAGTACAGCAACAAGGCATTCAGACCAACTAACAAAAGCAGCATTCCAACTGGTGGCAAAGAAGTTCTGGGTAGTTGCATCCATATGTCCTTTTTATTCCCTACGTACTGTGTGGTAGCATAAATGTGATGTATGGTGCATACAAGATCATCAGGCTTTTATATACTGGCCGAGTGTCAGGCTGCCCTGAGCAGGGCATCCCTTGAGTCTATATTATGTTGTTGAAAAATGTCTTCAGTGAGCACTTGTTTGCCTACCACTAAACAGTGAAATCTAACTCCCACGAATGGCCATTTCAGCTATTTTTTTTCCTAGGGGAAAAAATACTTGGCCATAGTCAGGAATTTGCCCTTTTCCCCACTGTATATTTAGTTAGGGGGGTTGTGGGGGGCACTGCCCCCACATTGGGGGGAGCCCTCCACTTTGAAAGATTTGAAAGTTTTTCTTGTTTTTGGTTGGCCAAGTGATTTTTTCACCTAGGAAAAAATTCACTGAAACGGCCTTTCGAAGAAGTTGGATTTCGCTGTTTAGTGGTCAGCGAACAGGCATTCACTAAAGAGGCTTTTCGACAAGGGAATATAGACCTAATCCCTTCTATTTCAGATACTGCAACAGTTATATAGAAAGACATCTTCCTCTAGGACTATAGAAAGCCACAACTACTCTATGCAGAAACGAGAATCACTCTGTACTAAACCCAATACCTTTTTTTCTAGGTGAGCTAAACTATCCAACTGTAGACTGAAAAACCTACACCACCACTAGTGCACAAGCACAGATATTCCTGTACTTTGTCAATACAAATGTCCTGAAACAATTAGTTAGACTACTCACTAGGGAGAATCATCTTGGATATTGTCTTTACTAATATGGGAGTATCTTGCACCATCCCTTATACATCTTCATCACTTGTTAGGTCATTACCATAAAACAGTCCCCTTTGAAGTAAAAGCACCTTTAGAAATTTCTTTAAGACAAACCACCTACTTGTAAGTGATACATAAGCAAACTTCATATCCCCACCAAACCCAGTTTACTCCACTGAATATGCAGAAATGTACACTGCCATACCATACCAGCATGTATACAGTTGCACAGATGCAGCTGTACCCCATATGAACAAGTGCAGGGCAAACCCCAGAAACAAACCCACATGATGGAACTATACTATTAACAAGCTTTACGATAAAAGGAAAAAGATTTTGACGAAAAGTAAGAAGAGTAATTCCCAGATTGTTAGAGCCCTTGTCACAGAAATAAGCAAACAACTCAAGAGCTTAATAAAATCCTCTAACACCAAGTCTGAGGCTAAAATAGCTACCCAAGCCAAAGACAATCTCAAGGCAATTTTTTAGTTATGTTCACAATCTCAAAAGCACAACTCTACAATGCACTGAGCTGATTATGAACAATGTTACCTACACTGTGACTGAAGATGCAGTGAACCTACTGCCTGATAACTTTAGCTCTAACTTTACCCCTCTCTCCCACCTCCATTTGTACCTCAAGATATACCTGAAACTAGCTTGTCTCCAGCTATCACATAGGACAGTCCTAAAAGTGCTGTCAAAAGCTAAAAATGTAACATCAATGTATCCTGACAATTTTTCTGGATGCATCTTGAACAGCATGAAGCATGATTTAGTCACACCCCTAACAACACTGTTCAATCTCAGACTCCATGCAGGTTTTGCACCAAGCAAATGGAGAACAGTTACATTCATTCTCCAGCATAAGGCAGCACCTTCCACAGACCCAGGCAATTACAGACCTATAAGTCTGACCAGCCATAAATGCAAAGCCATGGACAGACTTATGGAATTAATCAATCATGACACAGGGAACCACCAGAACTGGACCTGTCTCACTTTAGATTCATCAGGGGCAGGTCATGCTTACTCAACCTGGTGTATTTTTTTGAAAAGTCACCAAAGCAATGGATGAAGGTAAAATGGTACACAACACATACCTCGACCTGGCCAAAGCTTTTGATATAATTCCCCACTCAAGCATAGTAGAAAACCTAGATAAGCTATGAATAAACCAGTGTGTCACCCACTGGATTTCCAGCTGTCTCACAGGATACAGATAATCAAAACAGCAGAATTTACCTCCACAAAGAGACTATTCGCCAATGGAGTCCCCCATGGTTTTGTGCTGGGACCTCTCCTATTTGGCATCTACTTTTCTGAAGTAAAAGCCAGTACCAAAGGGCTCTGGCTGACCAGGTTTGCAGATGACTGCAGGCTAGAAGCAGTCACTGAATACCCAAATGACTTAGTCATCCTGCAGGAAGTTTTGTCCCAAATAAATAACTGGTGAAAAAATCATGGACTGAAGCTAAATGCAAAAAAAAAAAAAAAAAAAAAAAAAATGCATTATTGTATCCTTTGAGAATTCATCTACCCCAGTGGGCTACCATACTGTCAATATACCCCTAACAGTTGACCCAGTTGTTTAGGACTTAGGAACATATGTGGACAGTGACCTGAATTGTAACCAACATGTGTCCATTGTTGTAAGAAAGTCCTTCTATAATTGTACAGGTTATAAACAAAATGATTGTGTTGAAATCGAGGAATGTCATTGCCCCCCTTTACTCAGCCCTCATTAGGCCAGTCATTCAATATAATGCTCTGTTTGTCATGTATCTGTCCAGACACAGACAAATACTGGCATGCCCACAGAGATACCTTACTAAAAGGAAACAAGGCCTAAGCAAAATGTCCTCTACTTGGTATCCAACCAGCTACTAAGAAGTGACCTGTGTCTGGCATACGAGGCATCCTGCATCCCATTACTGATTGATTTACTGCACATCAGCAAGTCAAATGGCATCAGAAGTACTCAGGCTAGGGATATAAACTTTTTCTGCAACATCAACGGAATTGTTTGGAGGGATAGGTATATCTCGCAGAGGACACTGCTGCTATGGAACATATGTTTCCAGATCCCTTACTACATAGTCAACTCTTAGTGGTGTTTTATCGATGGAGTAAATAACTTAGTTTGATAGTTTCCTAAAGAGTGTTATAGTGCATTTTTTGGCATTGAGTTTTAGGCCATTGCTTTGGTACCAATCATTTGTCTCCATTAAATCCTCTTGCAAGATGTTGTTGTCTTGGGGGAATATATAATAGCTCACAATTTACAGTCATCTACAAACTTGGTGAGCCAAAGGCCTTGAATGTTGGCCTTGATTTTCAAGTAGATCCCAAACAGGAGCAGGCACAGAATAGAGCCCTGGGCTATTAAGCTGGTGACCAGTCTCCTGGTGGAGGTGGCCTCACCGATTCTGACTTCTTGAGACTTCTCTGTAAGCCAGCTGGCAATCCAGTAAGTTATGCAGGAGTTTATGCCTACGTCAGAGAGGTTGTCAACAATGCCTGGGGGGGTATCGTATTGAATGTCTTGAACAGGTCAGGATATGTAGTAGGCACTGTTTTACCCTTGTCCATTGCCTTGGTGATCTTTTCAGAGAAGTCTACCAGGTTAAGTAGGGCATGATCTTCCCTTAAAAAGACAAATTGGGATGAGTCCAGTGTTGGTAGGTTGCCATTGTCCTTGTTTATCATTTGCATGATACTTCATTCCATGGTTTTGTATATTAGGCTCATTAGACTGATGAGTCTTTAGTTCCCTGGGTCAGTTCATCTACCCTTGGGGAGGGGAATGACTTTTGTGGTTCTCCATTCACTTGGAACATAACCTATTTTGAGGCTGTAGTTGCCTCAAGTAGTCTTAATAGGTTGTTTTAGAATGTTCAGGAGGCAACTGGGAATGTTGTCGGGACCTATGAAAGTGGTGTTCTTGGCTTTAGCTAGTGCTGCCTGCATCTGGTCCCTGCAAACAGATGGGGAAGTATGTTGGGAGAATTTCTCCCAGAGGAGCTGGGGGGAGTGGGAAGTGAATTTTGAGCTGAATTTTTCAGCAAGTAGATTTGCTATACCATCCTGATCAGTGAAGGTGGCACCATTCACCGTCATTTCAGAATGTTACTGTGTCACCTTTAAGGGTTCTAGACATAGCTGAAGAAGGCCTTCTGATTGTCCATAGCCTGAGAAGGTATCTTGGGTTTGTAGTTAGCCTTGTTGGACTTAATTAAACCTCCTAGCTTCTTGTCTAGTTGCATAAGAGAGCAATTGTTTTTCTTGATTTTGGCCATGAGTTTTTTTTCCTTTATTAATGACCCCGTGTAGACATGGATTCCACCAGTGGGGTTTGTTGTTAATGTTTGTTCTGGGTTTACTTCTGGTAGGTGCATCAGCCTCTATGCAGCCAATGACATGTTTCTATAGAGACTCTGTGAATAATTCTGCATAGGTAGCTGTGGTCACATGGTTAGGGTGAGCCCTGAATTTTGACAAACTGTCACTGAATAGGATGTAGTGTGCCCTCGAATAGTTCCTAACTGTTACTGGTTTAGCTGGGTTTTCCAGGTTGATTTTTGCTTTAAAGGAGACAGCTTTGTGATCTAGCCTCACTAGTATGGACATCACACTGGGGGGGGGGGGGGGTGCTGTTCTGTGTTGGTGAGAATCAGATCCAGTATCCAGTATGTTTGATCATATGGTTGGAGCGTGCACTATCTGTTCCAGGGAGTTTGTGCTAATGAAGTCTAGGAAGCATTGTGCCCATTAGTTTGAGACAGTGTAATTTTCCTAGACTATAGAGGATTTGTTAAAGTCACCCATACATAGGGTGTTTAGTTGGATGGTGAGGTCTAGCAGGTTTAGGTAAGAGTCGTGAGACTCTGGGAACATAGATGGTGACCTATAGCTAGCCATGATATGGTGAGGGACCTTATTCATGGTGACTTACACATGGATGAGCTGCATGGTATTACCCTGTTTAACCAGCTTGCAGATGTACTTGTTGCTAATGTAGATCAAGACATCACCACTTTTGACCCCTGTCTGTGCTGTTGTTGGTCTAAATGTGTGGAAGGCACTGTAGCCATTTGCTGCCAGAGTTCTTTCTATGGCTTTAAACCAAATCTCAGTCATAACACAGATGTCTATATTCTGCAGAGTGAGGAGAGCTTGAAGGGTGAGGATGTTTTTGTTTAGGCTCCTAGCAGTGAGCAGTAACACCTTAAGGTTGCTTTGAGACATTTTCATTAAGTAGGTAGTTTTGTCTTTTTGGCATTACCTAAAAAAGGCAAATTTTATAGGAAAATTATACTGTCTAAGAGTTTGCTGCTATACAGGGCACTGCTAACTGCCTCTGCATGGTGGGCAGCTCCTAGCAAACTCACCTAATTTATAGCAAAGTAAAATACTCCCTGGAGTGCTTCCCAACTCAGAGAGACCAGGTAAACACCTTCTACCGCAAGATGGACAATCCTGGAATTTCTTAATGTAAAAGCACAGCAAAGGTTGTTCCACTGACAAAACACATAGCCAAGATGGTAAGAAAGGTCTATGTCATCCAACTCATAAATGAGGGTATGGCATCAAGCTTCAAAGCCCTTATCAGACCCATCATTGAATATGATGCTCCCTTTGGTTTATTGATTTTCCTGTATCTAGAAGCATAAATAAAAAAAATGTCTAAAAACACAAAAACTCCTTTTTTGCAAAGTCATGTAGCTCCCCACCCCCAGTAGACACACACACACACACACACACACACACACACACACACACACACACACACACACACACACACACACACACACACACACATCAGCTCCATGGTAGGAAAAAGTGAAAAACACCAATGCAGTATACTGCCAAATCATACAATATAAGTGCATGCAGTTTTGACACACTGCAATTAAAGTAAATTGATTAAAAGCCAATTGACAAACCCCCATTCATTTCGGTTTAATTAAACCATGCTGTCTTACATATGTTTTTGCTTAAAGTCATAGACAAATAGATTTTGATGGTACATAAGGACTTCTTGCCCCCCCCCATAGTTTGCCCATGCCTCTATATACTGAAAAAGCTGCACATCGTGTTTTACCAGTGATATTGTCCCATTCTTTATAAAAATAAACAAATGAATGCATGCATGAATGAATGAATGAATGAATAAATAAATAATGCCTTATGTCTGCCTCATGAATTCTGAAAATCAGTCATTGCTTTTGCCCCCTACTACCGCTTTAAGAAGGATGCTACAGTCATCCAGTAACTTTTCTATCTAGTAATGCTTGCTCACATCTCCCCTCATCTGGCCATTCTGTATCTTTAAACCATGCCCTCTTGTTGACAAACTCATTTCTTTTCTATATAAAAGATAACCACAAGTTGCACTCTATGGATTACCCTATGGTTCTTTAAAGTTTCTTTCGTGTCTCCCTTCTGTGTCCTTTCCTCAACACTCTAGGTACTTTTAGGCTCTCTTTATATGTACTCTGATACAAAATATGAAACATTTTCATTGCCTTTTTCTCTGAACTACCTCTGTTCTGCCTGTGTCATAAACATTAAGCTCCAGAACTCTGCAAAGTACTCAAGATGGGTGGTTGCCAGCTGTCTGTAGATGCCGCATGCATCTCAGTATCCCATACCTTCATTAATACTCCCTCCATTTTTATGTTGCTTACATTTTACAAGACTACCCTTAATTTCTGTACTTGCTATGCTAATATTGCTAGTGCTTCATTCCAGTTGTGTAGTTAGTCTTTGTGTTTTTGCTTCTTAGATACATACAGTGGATATAAAAAGTTTACACACCAATGTTAAAACACTAGGTTTTTGTGATAAAAAAATGAGACCATAATAAATAATTTCAAAACTTTTCCCACCTTTAATGTGACCTATAACATGTACAATTCAGTTGAAAAACAAACAAATTTGTTAGGGGAAAAAAAAAAACTTACAATAAGCTGGTTGCATAAGTGTCTTTTGTCCATTAGAGACACAGGCACGAGCCAGGGATGAATTTCTTGTTCCCCATCCAGTTGTCCAAGTTCCACTTGAATTGGGTTAGGAAGTAACTGGGGGCTCTGTTCCAGAGAATGTGTAATGCACTTTGTAAAAAACTGATAAATTAAGTCCAGGTAAACCAACGAACCACTTCAAGAAGTTAAATCCACAAATGCATAAACAAAAAGTGATGCCAGTGGAATTGTGGGATACCAACTTTCAAATGCAAATTGAAGAACAGACAACCAAAATATGGCCCCAGACCCTGTAGTAAATATAGTAAATGGTAACATTTCTTTTTTGAAATGTGTAGCAATGATGTTCACCGGGAAGGGAGAAGATGATGAATCTTAGGATTTTGTTTTCCATGACTTGCAGTATTTGGGTTTTGTGGTAAAAGCAGGGCATTTAATGGTAGGCACTATTCTAATCTTAGCAAAAGAATATTATAGTTTGCTAGGACCTCGAAAAGTCATTCTCCATAGTCTACTGATCAGTGGCATAGCTAGAGTTTTTGCCACCCGAGGCTGTCTTTCAGTTTGCCGCCCTTCCTCCCTCACAAAATCATGGTCGAATGGGGCCACCCCCTCATACACATCCCTCCCCCCTGCACCCATTCTAATCTTCCATTACTTGGCTATTTTGCCCCATTTACCATAAACACTGTAATGTGCATACTGCTTTACTTCTACAATGATTATTTGGATTTCATTTAAAACTTTTATTTTGCGTTTTATAGCACAAACACTAATAAACAGCTGCTAAACAAAGCAATACAGTCTCACAATAAAAATAGACTTAGCATTAAAAATCCTCTGCCTTTGAAACTCACATTCGTTGAAATGGCATGGAAACCCACATTCTAAGAAAATGCAAAAAAAAACATGTAAATAATTCCACATTAAAGAGATCTGTAACTAATGAAGAGGTTGATGCTAGCAAACAACTTCATATTTCATTGTTTCATTGTATTTCGTATATTATGGGTTCTTTCATATGAAATATATTCAGCCATGGCATCACTTCTTGTTTATGCATTTGTGGATATAACTTCTTGAAGTTGTTCATTGGTTTATTTGGATTTAATTTATCAGTTTCTAGCCTTTTTGTCTTCCTGTAAACCAAACATGATGGAGAGTAATCAAGTGGAGCTAAACTATCGTCCAGAAAGGGATGTTAACTTGAGTCAAAGGACCCAGAATATACGAAATACTGTCAAAAAATGTTTATTTCCAACAATAGCAGCAACCCTCTGCTACAACTGAGTTTTGTGAACATTGGGCAGGCCAAAGAAACAATAAGTGATTTGTTTGAACAATATCTAACTGTTTATAAACAAGTGGAAATGCTGCCTTTAAACTGAAGCATTTGCAGTGGCAGTATTTCCACTTAGAAGCATGTCTTTTTCATGGCCTGATACCCAGGGGAATGTGAATAAAATGTATGCCTTCATATGGAAATATGTATCCAGAGTTGTTAGCAAAATGGCAGGAAATAAATATGAATACAAGTTTTAGCTACATCTAGCTGCTATTAGAATACTTTTTGCCTACTGAGAAGGAGGTAGAGCAGTTCCTGGAATCTATGCAGAAGGAACTAGAGAAAGCTACACTACCTGACTCCATTCTGGATAAATTTACTGAATTACAGATAGCATTGATTAAATATGATGATAAATTAAAGGAAACAAAGACAAAGAAGATTATGCGTGATTGTAATGACTTTCATAGTTTGGATATATTTGAATGGCGTAGAGATGAGAAAAATGGAGCTAAAGATAAAACTATTAATTCGACTAACAGCGAGTGTCCACACGTCAATGTAGCAAATAAAGAGATGAGAAAATGGGATGTGCTCATACCAAGTAGGGATAAAGAAAAAGAAGGCAGTTTGAATGAAAATGATAATATTAGTGCTCCAGTGAGCACCAGGAATCAAGATGTGAATGAAAGTAATAATACATTGGTTAATATTGTTAATCATATTAATACAGAAATAAGAGAACAGAATACAATACAAGCAAACATTTCAGTCCCATTCTGTGTTACACAGACTACTACTACAAATAGCATGATAAATAACACCAATTGGCCAGCAAGTGTTCGTCCGAAAACTTCCAGTCTACCTGTTTTTTTCTAATTTTCCAATTTTTCTGAAGCAGAAAGACCTGCATCAGAGGAATCAGTCTCAAAGCAAGGACCAGAAGAAATGCAAAATATCCATGTAAATGATCAGACACTAGGTTTAGTGGTGAACCTATCGAACTATGTATTAACAGACAATGAATGTAAGATCTTAAACAAAGATCTGACCTTTATTCCTGCAGCACCATCAAGATACAATGAATTTGTATTTGATAAAAAGTATTTTGCTAGAAACACAGGCTTAAAACAAATATTTAATGCGAATAATATGGATGTCGCATATGAGACAAATATGGCTACAAATTTTAAGAAACTAAGTCTTATGGTTCCAATGCTGCCCCCCACAGTAGATACATTTGTGAAAGTCTGTGAAGAGGAGGTTTTCCATATGAGACAAACAAACAGGTCTAAAGGCTTTCACAATATGAGCAAGGATGAAAGGGATGCATTACAAAGACTGATGAACAATGACTGAATTATAATAAGACCTGCAGACAAGGGAGGAGTGATCGCTGTAATGGATAGCTTATGGTATGAACAGAAGATGTTTGAATTATTTAATGATGCCAACACCTATAAACCTATATGAAGACATGAGCTAGATAAACTGATAATGGATGTGAACCATAGTCTGTATGACCTCATGCTAACACATTTGATTAGTCCAAAGTTATATGAATATTTTGGTGAAAGATCCACTCGTACCAATGATACAGGGGATGCCGAAAATACATAAACAATGACATAACCCTCCTATGCGATCCATAGTTTTAGGGGCAGGTTGGATTACGGAACCTCTTTCCATTTATACAGAACAATGACTAAAGGGAGCATTGACTAAAGCAACAACAGTTTTAAGAGATACAGAGGACTTTCTTTTGACATTATCAACACACTGTCTTGATAAAAATCTCCATAGAAGTATATTATTGATAGCTATGGATGTAAAAAAGTATTTTTACAGTCATACCGAACAATTATGGTGATGAATCCATTAGAAGATTATTGCACATGACTAATGAATATACTGCAGCTGATATCATGCAACTATGCTCCTTATTAGATATTATACTAGACAATAATGTTCTGACCTTTGGAAACCAATATTATACACAGAAATGGGGGTGGCAGTGGGCAAATCATGTGCCAATTCATATTCAAATAAAGTAATGGCACAGTGGGAGTTGGATTTCGTATTTCATACCAATAACACCTGGAGAGATAGGCTCCTTTATTACAATTTGTGGATGACATATTTATGTTATGGGATGGCAGCAAAAATGAATTGGGTCAATTTGTAAATTTCTTAAAGACCACTACAGAATTTCTAGGCTTTGAGGTCAAGAGTTCTGAAAACATCATTGACTTCCTAGATGTTCATAGGTTCATAGGTTGGTACTAGGCTATCGGCCCTAGGGCCTATACAAGCCTAGCCATAACAATTCCCTGGATATTTCTTCCCACACTATTTACTTCCCTGGACCCCTGTCTAGCAGGGTTATTGACGTGATGCCTGGAGTGAATTTCCTATCTACCATCCAGTCATCAAGGTTCCTTTTGAAGAGGGCCAAGGAGATGCTCTGCTTGACATGTATGGGCAGTCTATTCCAGAGTATGGGAGTCTCTGGGTCAGGAACCTATCCCTCCAGCATGTTTTGTTCATTGTGATGACAAGGTTTAGATCCCTGGAGCATCTGACTCTGAGGGATTGGGATTTCTTTAAGTGTAGCATGTCCAACAGCTCAGAGTTTGATATGGCCTTGTATGTTAAGCAGAGATCACCTCTGAGTAGACAATATGCCACAGAGTATAGCTGGAGTTTTTTTAGACGGTCAGCAAAGAGCATCTGCTTTTGGCCTGTGATTCTTTTAGTGAGGTATTTCTGTGGCCTTTCCAGCTATTGCAGATATCTTGTGAGGTACATACCAAACGGGGCATTGTACTCTATAATGGGTCTAATGAGGGATGAGTACAGTGGGACAATGACCTCCTTTTGTATGGATGAAAAGCCCTTAGTGATGAGGTGTGCCACATAGAAATATTTCCTGACTGTTGTGGCGATGTAGTTATCGAAGGTGAGACCACTGTCCACCTGTGTCCCTAAGTCTCTCATCACACTTTCAGTGTTTAGTGTACTGCCACCTATGTGGTAATTCATGGGTACATGTTTTTTTCCCCAAAGGGGATAACTATACATTTCTTGGCAATAAGCTTGAGCACATGGCTCTGGCATCAAGCATCTGTTTCTGTAAGGCCCTTTTGTAGAATATCCACATAATTTGGGGATTCAATAATGGCTCCCAGTTTGCAGTCATCTGCAAACTTTGTTAACCAGAGTTCCTTAGTGCTGGCCTGTACTTCAGAGAAGTAAATGCCAAACAAGAATGGTCCCAGGACTGAACCCTGAGGTACTCCACTTGTCACTTGCCTGGAGCTGGATTTGGAGTCAGCTACTTTTACAGTCTGGGTTCTGTCAGTAAGCCAGCTGGCAAGCCATCAAGTGACATATGGATTTATGCCCAGCTTAGTAAGTTTATCTATGATTCCAGAATGGGGGATGGTGTCAAAGGCCTTTGCAAGGGCTGTGTGGACCAACTTACCTTCATCCACAGCTCTGGAGCCTGATCCGATCAAGCCAATCAGGTTCAGGAGACAAGATCAGCCCTTTATGAACCCAAACTGGGTAGAATCCAGTGTTTTAAGGTTGCCAATGTCTTTGTTTATAAGTTCCATGATAATGCGTTCCATGCCCTTGCAGATCAGGCTCATCAGACTGATGGGACGGTAGTTCCCAGGATCCAAGGTGGATCCCCCTTGTGAAGTGGGATAACTGTAGCTGTGCACCACTCAGTGGGCACAAAGCCTGAGGTGAGGCTATGATTAAACATGACACTTAGGTGAGGTGCCAGTTAATTTTGTAGTTCATGTAGTACACAGCCCAGGATGTCATCTAGTCCCATGGATGCTGTATTCTTAGCTTTGGAGAGTGCAGTTTCTACCTGTGTGGCCATAATTACCAGAATTTGGCAATCTTTTGTTACTGACATGGGCCCTTTAGGGGGTGAGAGGGGGGTGAAGTTGGCACATAATCGATCTGCCAAGATATTGGCAATATCCTTAGGATCAGTATATTTAATGCCATTCTGTTGTAGCTCAGAGCATATCTGAGCATTTCCATTTAGACTCTTGATATAAACTATAGAATGCCTTGTGGTTGTCTTTGGAATCTTTGTCAGTTTGATTTTCATTACTAGCTTTGGAGGATTTTATGAGGGATATGAGCTTCTTACTGAGGCTGGTAAGGGAGATTTTTGCATCCTGGGATTTTCCTCTTTTCTGCAACAGTTTCTTTCTTCTGTTGTATAGTTTTTTATGGCAGGGGACTACCAGATTGTCTTCCTTTTTTTGGAGGCGAGCATCTTGGTTCTATTTGGGATGGCACGATTCATGCACAAGTGGATGTGCTCGTACAGTGCCTTAGTGTAGGATTCAGCAGTCGAACTTTCAGCTCCCGTTTGCATGGGTGTCATGAAGTTTGTCACTTCTGACTTCAGTAGCATGAAGTTGGCTTTGGAGAAGTTTTTAGCAGAGGTTTTCTTACTGGGGGGTGGGGGTGGGATGTGGATGTCAAGGGTGATTTGCTTATGGTCAGACCTGACCAATGAGGGGGTGACCACTGGTGTGGAGCATCTATCGCCCATGTTGGTAATGACCAGGTCTAGGATATTGGAGCCCCTGGTGGGACAATGGATTAGTTGATCCAGGGCATTGGAATTTATGAATTCCAAGAACCATTGGGAAAAGGTGTTTGTACCCGAGTAGTTTTCCCAGTTAATGGCAGGGTAGTTGAAATTACCCAGTATTAGGGTGATTGGTTGTATCTTAATATTTTCCAGTATGTTTAGAAAGGTGTAGTGAGAATCTTGGGACATGGTGGGGGGTCTGAAGCAAGCTACAATTTGGATTGCAGTCTTACCTAGTGTTAGTTGCACCTGGAGAATTTCAGATGCATTGTGTTGGGCAACTAGCCTGGAGGTGTGAATATCCTTGGTGAATATGGACACTCCTCCACCTTTAGTGTTTTGGTCTTGGTTTGGTGGCTGAAAAGTGTGGTAAGAGTTGTAGCCTGGTGTTGCAGGTGTGCTCTATGGTTCTTCTAATAGTGAAACACTAACTCCCTTGCCCAACATTTCCTAGACTTTATAAACTCAAATGCCCTGGAACTACTGGTTAACACTCCCACCAGAGGTGACAACATATTGGACCAACATGGGCAACTGGTGTTCCACACTGGAGGTCAACCCCTCACTGGTTTGATCTGACCATAAACAAATCACTTTGGATATCCACATTCTGCCCCCACCCCGGACAACGAAACTACTGTGAAAAACTTTTCAAAAGAAAACTTCACGTTACTTAAGACAGAGGTGGAAAGTTTCAAAGCCCCCATGCTAAAGGATAACGCTGTCCAAGCTGCAAAATCCTTTCCTAATGTATTCTATGGGCACCAACAAGAATGCATGGATCGTGTTATCCCAAGCATAACCAAGACTCACTCCTCCAAGAAAAGGAAACCAGTCTGGTGGACCCATGCCATAAACAAGCTATACAATAGAAGGAGGAAACTAGTACAGGAAAGAGTAAAATCCCAAGAAGGGAAGACATCCCTGATCAGTATCAGCAAAAAACTATGATCCCTCATAAAATCGTCCAAGGCGAGCTTTGAAAGAAAACTTCCCAGGGACTCCAAAGATAACCACAAGGCATTCTTTAGCTATGTCAAAAATCTAAATGGCAATGCTCAGATCTGCTCAGAGTTAGTGCGGAATGGCACAAAATACACTGAAGCAAGTGATATTGCCAACATCCTGGCAGACAGGTTCAGTGCAAACTTCACCCCCCTCTCATCCCCAAATGGGCCCATAACCATACCAGAAGAATGTAGAGCTCCTGAAATAACAGACACTTAGGTTAACATAGCCCTCTCCAAAGCCAAAAACACAGCATCAATGGGACCGGACGATGTCCCAGGCTTCATCCTACATGAGCTCAAAGACGAACTAACCCCTCACCTAAACACACTGTTCAAACTCAGCCTCTCCACAGGCTACATACCCATAGAGTGGTGCACAGCAATGGTTATTCCACTCCACAAAGGTGGAGCCACAACAGACTCCGGGAACTATCGCCCTATAAGCCTGACTAGCTTGGTCTGCAAGGCTATGGAGCGCATCATCACGGAACTCATTAACAGAGACATTGGGAACCTCCAAACACTGGGCCCTACCTAGTTCATCTTTGTTAAGGGCAGATCATGCCTCCTAAACCTGGCGGACTTCTTTGAGATAGTTATCAAGGCTATAGACAAGGGAAAGGTGGTATACACAGCCTACCTAGACCTCGCAAAGGCCTTCAACACAATTCCCCATTCTGGCATTATAGACACGCTCACCAGCCTGAACATAAACCCCTATGTCACAAGATGGATTGCCAGTTGGATCACAGACAGAACCCACATGGTGAGAGTTGCAGGAGCTAGGTCTGACTCTAAACCGGTTACAAGTGGCGTTCCCCAGGGCTCAGTCCTAGGACCCCTCCTGTTTGGCATATATTTCTCAGAGGTACAGACAAGCACAGGAGGACTATGGCTGACCAAGTTCGCAGACGACTGCAAACTAGGGGCTATAACTGACTCACCAGCTGACACAGACATCCTCCAAAAGGGTCTCACTGAGACGGATACCTGGTGTCAAAATCATGGCCTCAAGCTAAATGCCAAAAAGTGCATAATTATTCCCTTTGGAAATAACAAAGTACATACAAACTACCATATAGGTAGTAGTCCCCTAAATACAGAAAACATAATAAGGGATCTGGGGACCGAAATAGATAGCAATCTCTTCTTTGATAATCACATTGCCAAACTGTGGCCCACCTAATCACAAAAGGGTTTGCATCCAGATCAAAAGAGGTCATTGTGCCCCACTACTCATCAATCATCAGACCCATCATAGAGTACAACACCCCATTTGGGATGTACCTACAAGACACCTGCAACAGCTGGAAAGACCACAGAAGTACCTCACCAAGAGGATCACTGGCCTCAAACAATTGCCCAATGCAGCTTGACTGAAGAAATTCCAGCTGTACTCGGTTGCATACCGCCTGCTCAGAGATGATCTCTGCCTGACATACAAGGAGTTGTCCAACCTAGAATTGATGGACATGCTCCACCTAAAGAAAACCTTATCCCCTCGAGCCACACGCTCTAGGGATCTAAACCTCACCAAAACAATAAATAAGATGTGCTGGAGGGATAGAATCCTGTCCCAGAGACTTCTCATGCTTTGGAACAAGATTCCAATCTACATTAGGCAGATCTCCTCGCTAGCACTCTTCAAGAGAAACCTTGACGAGTGGATGGGAAACAGAAAGTTTACCCCGGGGATCACTTCAGTGGTTCTGCTGGACAGAGGCACAGGGAACTAATCTAAGGGGGCGGCAAAAGCCAACACATTCTGGCTAGGCTTATAAATGCCTCCGAGCAGATAGCCTAGTATTTACCTATGTGCCTATGAACCTAAGGAAGATGGTAATATGTAGACTCAAACCTATAGAAAAGGATGCTGGGGGAACAACACAATGAATCGAATGAGCATGCACCCACAACATATTTTTTTCCACAACCGGTTAATACCAAATATTTACAGCATTCTAGGCTGAGTACTGAGGATAATATTTATGAAGAAAGTGCAATACATGCAAAGGAAGAACAGCTGCAGAGAGGATATAAGGACCAAGAAATTAATGATACTATAGTGAATTTGTGACATCTAAGCACTACTAAGGGTCAACCTTATTTTCATAGGAACCATAACCCTGGTTGTGAAGATGATTTAACTGGGAGAAGGACAGAACAACATTCCATGAGATGTACATTAACATACAGTAAAGATGCTAAACAGATATGTGATATAATTAGAAGAAACTGGCGGATATTAACAACTGATGAGTCAATAAGGCTTATATTGGGAGACAATCCAAACTTCTGCTATAAGAATAAGAAGAATTTTAAACAGTTACTATGTCAAGACAAAGAAAAAGTGGAAATGTCATATACACAGAAATGTGGTACCTTTAGATGTGGTGAATATACGGCATGTCAGCATCTGATGCAAGATCAATGTTTCCAACATCTGATCACAGGCAAGACATATAGAACTCCTATATCTGTGACTTGTGCAATAAAGAACATTATTTATGTTGCAAAGTGCATGAAGTGCACTGCCTTCTATATAGGTAAAATTAACTGACAATTTAGGATCGGGATACAATCGCATGTAAGAGAGATTAAGAATAAAAATAGCACTAATGCCTTTACAAACACATTTGCGTGAACCCTGATCATTTCTTTAGTTTTATGGCCTTGCAGGTGCTAAACTCTAGCACAAGAAAAGGTGATTTGAAAGGACTGACTGAATATGAGGAAAGTAAATGGATTGCTGACCTAAGGGCATATAAAGAACCAGGGCTTAATGAAGTGCTACCAATGAAACCTATCTTAAAGAGGCATCAGCTGAAGTGATGGCATTGATTGGGCATAGCCCCTCCCTTTCACTTGTGTGATTAGCTAGTTGAACGTGTGAATGTGAAGAGAGGCATCAGAGTTTTTGTATGCATTATAACAGTGAAGCAAGGATTTTATTGGGTAGTTTTAATATTTAAATGAGCACTTAATAACAGGAAATCAGATCTGAAGAAAGCTAAAAGCCGAAAGCGCTCATCTCTTTTATTTTATGTGTTTTTTAGAGTTTATGTGCTTCAAATAAATATATCCAGCCATGGCATCACTTCTTGTTTATGCATTTGCACTTTGTAAAAACAAATATAGAAGCAAGTATAAATCTGCCCAAAGGGAATTCAAAATAAATATGTTTAAACTAAGAGATGGCATACAGAAGAACTCCAACAGGCTTTTTTTGACTTATCACTACCAACAGTTAAAAAAAAAACTTACTTAATTTCTGTCTACCTCTATATTGTAAATCCAGACAGCAGGCAGTAGAACTTCTGACATGAACTATGTCCATGACAGCAGTCCACTGTGCACAGTCCAGAAAAAAAGGCAGTGTAGCAGTCTCTCTTTCATTCTGTTTCTCCCTCTCTCTTTCTCTCTGTCTGTCTGCCTCATCCACTCTTTAAAAAGAGTCCCAGGAAATATTTCCTATTTTCTTTAAATGCGTGATTTCCACTTTCCACAGTCATACACCTCTCGAGGGGGGGTCCTGATAAGCTAATACATTCTCTTGACCTGAAGTATCATTTAATGGAAAGCAAGCTTTGAACACTGCAAATGTGTAAACATTTCAGAAGCCATCTTCACATTTTTCCCTTTTAACAGCACTGCTGCAGGTCCACTGTAATCAATAATATATTCTGTACATCACATATATTACATTCTGCAAGATTTACTGGCCACTTTTATATAGTTTTCTATGAAAAAAAATGACATTTAACTTGGTTTACTATAGCTTTCCGCATGCTGTACTGAAGGACAATAGCAGGCTTCCCTCAGTCTGTCACATTTCTCTCTTGAAAATAATTACATTTGATTTAATTTAATACTAGCTAAATTGGAGTGTGTTAATTCAGCTCCTTTTTGTAGAGTGTGTCAGTTCCTTTTTGCAATGTTATTACAAGACCTAGTGGAGTGTGTTTTCAGCTCTGGTAAGGCAGTTGATTTTTCACTGCATTGAAGTGTACAACCAAACAAGTGAACTGTACAAGAGAGTCCTTTGCAATTTGATTGTTGTTATGAGCCCTACTGCCTATCTCTAGCTCAATTTCCTTTGTAATGTTATTATGAGACTGTTTCCATTGTTCCTTTTTGCCACAATTTGAATGATGTTATGAGCCCTACCTACCTACTGCCTAGCTCAATTGGAGTGTGCCAGTTCAGTTCCTTTTTGCAGTGCCTAGCTCAATTGGAGTGTGCCAGTTCAGTTCATGTTTGCTGTGTATGTGGAGTGTGTCAGTTCAGTTCCTTTTTGCTGTGTGTGTGGTGGGCACCAGTTCAGTTCCTTGGTGTGTGTGTGTGTGTGTGTGTGTGTGTGTGTGTGTGTGTGTGTGTGTGTGTGTGTGTGTGTGTGTGTGTGTGTATCAGTTCAGTTCCTTGATATGTGTGTAGAGTGTGCCAGTTCAGTTCCTTGGTGCATGTGTGGAGTGTGTCAGTTCAGTTCCTTGGTGTGGAGTGTACCAGTGTGTGTGTGTGTGTGTGTGTGTGTGTGTGTGTGTGTGTGTGTGTGTGTGTGTGTGTGTGTGTGTGTGTGTGTGTGTGTGAAATGCCCCAGTTAGGTATAACTGGTAGTTAAGGTTACTCAGACTTTACCCTGTACCTTAAGTACAAACAACAAGACCCTGAATTCTCTACCCATACCACTACCACCACTCATGATTCTAGGAGTTTCTCAATTGTCCAAAGTTTCACAGAATGTTTGGTTCATACTTTTGGTCTTTTCTCTTAAAATTTGTGGTTTTCTGGCAAATCAGTGAGAACTGAATTCACTAAATAATGACAACCATTTAAGTTTTAGTCTTCCTGTCTTTCAGGAAATGCATGGTAACACCACATGATAACACAAAACATTTTATTCTAGCAACTTTCTACGATTATACAAAAAATGTTTAAAATATGTCCCTGGTTTTGGGCCTTTGTCGCCCCTCCCCCAGTAAATGTTGGCTTCATCCAGATTTCTTGTGCTGCATAGGTCTTCAGGGGGAGAGAAGTTTAATGCTACTTATGCCACATCTGTTTTTGTTGTTAGTAACACAACAGGTGATATACTTGCTTATGATGCAGAAAGCTGTGGGTTCTACTCCCACAGTATGTAGATGGATTGCTGATACTATACTATGTTTTACTTTTAAAGGGGTGGGTGCTGCAGTCCTGAGAATGTCCTCTTTGGCAGAGATACCTAGTAACTATAAACATGTTATCAGTTTGCCATCCATTCCCTATTGCAATATTACTAGCTTATTATTTTTAATGTAACATAGGCAATTTATTCTTCAAGGGCAACAGGCACTTTATTTGTAGATGAAACAATGAAATATAAAGTTGTTTGCTAGCAGCAACCTCTTCATTAGTTACAGATCTCTTTAATGTGGAATTATTTAGATGGCTTTTGTATTTTCTTTGAATGTGGGTTTCCATGCTGTTTCAATGAATATGAGTTTCAAAGGCAAAGAACTTTTAATGCTAAGTCTATTTTCATTGTGAGACTGTATTGCTTTGTTTAGCAGATGTCTATTAGTGTTTGTGCTATAAAATGTAAAATAAAAGCTTTAAATGAAATCCAAATAATCATTGTAGAAGTAAAGCAGTATGCATATTATCATTTTTATGGTAAATGGGGCAAAATAGCCAAGTGATGGGACACTGGAATGGGTTCATGGGGGAGGAATGTGTATGGGGGCCCCATTTGACCATGATTTTGTGGGGGGGGATGGTGGCAAACTGAAATATAGCATCGGGTGGCTCAAACTCTAGCTATGCCACTCATCAGTAGGCTATGGAGAATGACTTTTGGAGGTCCTAGCAAACTATAATATTCTTTTGCTAAGATTAGAATATTGCCTACCATTAAATGCCCTACATTTACCACAAAACCCACATACTGCAAGTCACCAAAAACAAAATCCTAAGGTTTATCATCTTCTCCCTTCCCAGTGAACATCATTGCTACATATTTCAAAAAAAAAAGGTTGCCATTTACTACAGCATCTGAAGCCATATTTTGGTTGTCTGTTCTTCAATTTGCATTTGAAAGTTGAAATCCCACAATTCCATTGGAGTGGGTGGGGTTGCATAATTATGTATGCAAATTTTATGTTAATCAGCACACCGATTTTTACCTATTTTTATGGGCCTTTGTCCAGATTTTTGATGTTTCCAGGTTGAGAGGTATGTCATTGAGCTTGACCTAACTCACACCTTTTCTGGCAAGAATTTGTGTTTTTTCATTGCCTTAATAATCTTCATAGGTTCATAGGTTCATAGGTTCATAGGTTTATACTAGGCTATCTGCCCTAAGGCATTTATAAGCCTAGCCCAAATTATTAGCTACGCCACCCCTTATATGAAAAAATACTGTGCCCATTAGTTTGTTGTGCCTCTGTCCAGCAGTGACCCAGAGATGATTCCGGGTAAACCCCACGATCTCCCATCCACAGGTCTAGATTTCTCTTGAACAGAGTCAGCGAGGTGCTCTGCCTCACATGGACCGGGATTTTATTCCACAGCATAGGGAGTCTCTGAGTGATAAATCTATCCCTCCAGCACGTCCTATTTATATCCGTGCTAAGGTTTAAGTCGCTTGCTCTAGTGGTTTTGGTGGATTTGGATTTTTGAGGTGGAGCATGTCCATTAATTCGGGTTGGACATGGCCTTGTATGTCAGGCACATGTCACCTCTGAGCAGGCCGGTATGCGACTGAATAGAGCTGGAGTTTCTTCAATCTGGCAGCATATGACAGATTTTGGAGTCCTTTATCCTTTTGGTGAGGAACTTTTGGGGTCTCTCCAATTGCTGCAGATGTCGGGTGAGATACATCCCGAATGGGGGCATGTACTCGATCATTGGTCTGATAAGTGAAGAGTACAGGAACAATGACCTCACTAGATCTGGATGTGAATCCTTCATGATCAGGTGGGCAATGTAGAAGGTCTTTCTAACCACTTTAGCAATGTGAGTGTCAAAGAAAGGCCACTGTCAACCTGGGTCCCCAGGTCCCTGATAACCTCTTCTGTGCTTAGTGGATTGCCACCTATATGTAGCTTTTGGGGTTACCTTGTTTTTCCGAAGGGTGGACTATACATTTTTGGTTTTAACTTCAGGCCATGGCTCTGGCACCAGCTATCTGTTTCCGTGAGTCCCTTCTGAAGGATATCAGTGTCAGTTTGCAGTCATCTGCAAACTTTGTCAAAAAAGTCCTCCTCTCCCATGTTGGCCTCTGAGAAGTAGATGCCAACCAAACAGGGCCAAGGACCGAGCCATGGGGACACCACCACTGTGACCCGGCGGAGTCTGACCTGAGCGCCAGCAACTCTAACCCTGTGGGTTCTGTCCTTAAGCCAGTTTGCAACCCATCTTGTGACATATGGGTTTACATTTAAGCTGGTAAATGTAAACCATGAAGTTGCTTCAGAATATCTTTAGTCACTGACTCAGAAATGAGCACTTGTCTGCGGCTCCAACTTCCACAGTTAATTCTGCATTGAAAGACCAGTAAGCTTCAAACCATTTTAACATCTGTAGATTTATAACTCTCTCCCCGAGAAGAGAACACCACAGTAATACCCTGACCAAAAGCCAAGTGGTTACCCATTCCACACAGAATCATGTTCCTACTAAAGTCCATGATTTTCAAACTTATTAACATGTAATCCTTCTCCTTCTTTGCCAGCAGAAAGGCAGCCACCATACAACATCAGATCCCTTTCCACCTCCACCCCGACCTCCTTACCCTGTACACCAAACTAAAGCAAACAGGATAGATCTTCTCCATAATGGTCCCCAACATCTGAGAATCCATCCTCAAACAAATAAGTGAAATAATTTCCTTCCCTACTTTCAGAAAATAACTGAAGGCAAATCTCTCTGAAACAAGCACAATGTAAATGTTTCAAAAAAGCTAATGTCACATAGCCTTAATATACTATCCTGATCAATTAAGACCACAACCTGCACTTAGTGTAAGACCTAAGACTTAGCTTGTGCTATGAGTTCTGTCTCTGAATGCACATTTTATTGACCAATGCTATACAGATCTTTTTCAATTAAATGTCAGATATTTTTCTGTTAAATGTCAAAACTACTATGCCATGTAATCCTCAATAATGTACTTTATTATTTTATTGCCCAATGCCAAATATAATCTGCTTTAGAATTTATAAATATTCCTTTCACTTTTCTGTGTGCCTCACTTTTTTTCTGTAACATTACACCCAGATGAACTTCAAATCAGTCCATGTGGATTAGTGTTTTACTTAGATCAACACATTTTAAATAAATAAATGTATACATAAAATAAATAAATAATAAATATGCTCTCATATTTTTCTGGTTATACTTCTAAACCACTTTCCTGGTTGCACTAAGGCTGTTATCATTTGACATTTGTTTGTGAGGAGTGCCTTGCTTCTTTTTGAAGAAGTTGATGATTGCCTTGGTACAAATCTCTGGGTCTTTGATTTCTACACCAGCTCCATCGATATGCTTACCCAGCTCAATGTCAGCATGATTTTTCTGGGTTTAGGCAGTTGACTAAGTGTTCTAGCTAGGACAGTTTGAGACTGAGGTCTGTAAATTACTCTAAAATTATTCCTCATGATTTGAGAAGCCTATATATACCATAATCTGGCACAGAAATCATGTAGTGGTTTTGGACAAATCAACACCACAGTGTATGCCTTGCCATGAAGGTAATTGTGATAATGCTGCATTATATAAACAATTGCAAGCATGAGTCCTGTTTGATATTACCATATCAAGACTGATAGTCAGTGTTTTAGAATGAAAAGCGTTTCTCTTGTTATCTTACACAATGTCCACATCTGAGTCTTTCAGTGGCTGCCTCTTCTCTGGGTTTAAAGTTTGTTTTGTATCACAGTACTTTAAACATGTAACAAAAGTCACCAGTGACTTCAGTTCATCACATAACTTTGGGTGGTCAGTGACTCATGCCCAATTTATGTGTTTCCTCTGCAAAATGTGGTGCATAGGGAGACAAATAATTTAACTTTCCAGTGAATCTCTTAAGTCACTTTTGTATTGAGGAGTTGACATTTTTTGTAGATTTCTGTCTTTGTTCTCATCAGGACAGATACCATTATTTGTGTGGAGAGTACCAAAATATAAAATGCATTCTGCATTATGTCATCTATGTCAATATTAATCAGCAGACATATCTGGCAACTTTGTGTTTCATCCTGATGAGATTTCTGTCATGGCCTTCTTCATTTTTCTGCACACAGCTACATCATCTGCTGTGCTGACCATGCTGAGGAAATCTAAATGTATGTGATCCATCATGGAGCCTTTTAAGATCTCTAGATAAAGTCAAACCAAATACCCAACATTTGTAACAGTGCTGTCTAAATAGAGTATGACACATTGCCAGGAGTTATAATTCTTCATCAGGTTGTACTGACTAGTGTTTTGTTTTCGTATCATGTTTGCTGAATACTTTTTTTTATTTCTGAACTTAGGTTTAAACTCTTCAGTAATTGGAATAATTGTGTGGACATCTCTTTAAACTGGCAGTTAGCTTCTGAAAATCCATGTATACATGCAGAGAGCTATCCTTTTCAGTGCTAAATGCAAGACTGCAATGCCAATCAATAATAGTTTTTACAAAGCAGTAAGCTCAACAAGTTTTTTCAGTTGTGACTGCAGTTTGCCCTTGATGTGTACGCTGCATTTTCATGCTGGGTCAGTGAATGGATGTTCATCCATCAAAGGATAAGCTCAGCTGTTCCACTGACGCTGCCAGTTTTGTCGCATTACGTTCGATACTGCTTATTTATATCAGCTGTGTTTTTTGGGTGGCATACTTATCTTTGTCAGTATTTTCCTATTATTCACTTTCTTCATCATCAGTAATGGGTACTGATTTCAGCAACTTACTTTCGGGATGACCAGTTATGTCTCTGTTATGTACCTCCACAACATAAAACTTAGCATCTAGCCATCCAAAATTCTTAGACTGGCATAGAACAGTGAAAGTTCCAAGGTAAGGAATCTCATCATCCCTGTATGACATCAGAAGAGTCTTATTATCACTGTATGACAGCATAGGAATCCCATCACCACTGTATGATATACGCTTAATTTCACACACCAGCTGTAGGTACTTTAGGGCATGTGCTGAAGAGCCATACATTTGTTGGCCTGTACATAGTATCTGCATATTTCCTAATGTTCCTGAATCAATCTTCAAATGAAGTGTGTAACTTTCTTTGGATAAGTGAGGTGGATTAATGTTGAAGATTGTGTAGGCTTCATCTCTGCTTGATTTGAGGACAAGAACCATGAATGGTGCACTAATCTTAGTATTTTGGTCCTCATTGCTCACAATAGATTCAGCGTTACTCGCAGCATCACATTGTGATTCTTTCTTTTTGTTGTGACTTTGGATCAGCAGCTGTTTGTACATTATGGCCTAGTGCACAAGATTTGCTCTTAATGATTTTGACTTGGGCTTCAGATTGCAGTCTGTTTCTGTCATTAGTTTATTTTGCAGCATTTTGCCTGGTGCCTGTTTTTGCCACATGCAGAATGCATGCAAGACAGGGACATGGTCCGTGCCACATGTCTGGCACATTTTACAATAGAACAGCATTAATACTCTCTGAACAAGCCAAAGCAAGTTGTTGTATTTGATGATTGCTTGCAGCCATAGTTTCATATTTTCAGTTATTTGTGAGCACATCTGCTTTCAAATGTCCTTTCTGTTTACTGTGAAGGTCATTCCAAAGTGCATCATGAGGAATTTAACTCACAAACTTGCTAAGCTTTTCATCAGTACACCAACACTTCAGAGCTAAAGTAGGTGCTGTAGTCACAAAACGATCACTGCTTTTACTTGACTCTTTAGTGTATTGCATAGGGTGCATTCTTTATATTCTGAAGCTAACATTCACTTTCAAGTAACCTTTTAAGAAATTCCACAGGGCTGCAGGCATGTATTTTACTTATCTGTGAGCCCATTTGCATTCAGGTATCTCAAGCCTTCATATGCAGTACCTCTGAGCATTTTGGGGGTTTTAACTGCATCTATAATTTCTCCATCTTCCATATACAGAGTTATCACCTACTTAAAAGGCAACATGACCTTTCTCAAATCAGGATCTTAGCAGATCTTCATTGGTGATTGCATTACCTGTTCATTGCTTTCAATTCACTTTCGTTTCTGATTACTCATTGTACAGTCCGATAATGGAAATTGTAGTAAAGTGTGGCGTTGCATAAAATGATTCTTTTTACAGCATATCACAGCATCTCACAACAGTTGATACTCTGACCCCTTCTCTTCCTGCAAGTACTGTGAAGGACAATCAGATTTGCTTTCTTCTAATCTTGGAAAAAAATAAGACTCTTGCCATAATTTGACAAGAAAGTTAGGTTGGCTAGTGACACTACCAGTGCCATAATTTGTTAAAAAGCTTACATTAGTTAGTGATAACACCAGTCCCATGATATGACCAAAGTTACATTACTTAGTGATAGCATTATTCCTGTGATTTCTTAAAAAGGTTAGGTTAGTTAGAGACATCACTAATGACATGATTTTTTTTTAAAAAGTATAGGTTAGTTAGTGTTAGCACCAGTCTTGTGATCATACCTCTCAACCTCTTAGAGCAAGAAATCTAGACAAAAGCATTAATAAAAGTGGGGCAAAGACCCCAAAATAGGGGCAATTTTTAAATTGTTATCTTACAGACATAAAAAGTTGGTAAAATAATAAGTTTTGCATTAGCATGGCTTTTTCTGAGGGGTATATAGTCTGAAACTCAAATGTTTGTCATTAATTTCTAACTTCAGTCTTTAATGATTTGCCACTAATTTGCCAGAAAGCCTCAATTTTATGAAAAATAGATAAAAAATATGAGGAAAAATTCTGGACATTGTGTGAAAATCTGTACTGTTTATAGATATGCTTGTGATTTGCTAAAAGGTTAGGTGAGCTAGTGATAGCACAAGCCACAGGATTTGTTAAATGGGGTTAGGCTATTGATATCCCCGGTGCCATGATTTGTTAAAAAAAAGTTAGGTTAGTTAATGATGCTGTCAGTATTCCTCTCAATTCACTGGAATTCTAAGAAAACTGCAAAAGCATCAGAGACCTCCAAAGTAGACACCCAAAAAACCTGCACCTCCCGTCACAAACCAGACAACACATAAAACACAAAATCAGTGTGCCGCACAATCACAGCCCTTAAGGCGAAATAACATACCTAACACACTAGTAATAGGTGACTCTATAGTCAGGCACACTGGCGTCCCACTCACTAGGCTGGACAAGGAGAAGATTACTGTTAGCTGCCTGTTGGGAGCCAGAATCCGCTACATAACACAAGCACTCAGGTCACTCCAGAACAAGTACAGATATGACTCTGTCATTGTTCATGTTGGTGTGAATGACCTGAGACATACCTCCCCGGACTACATGAAAAGAGACATGGAAGAGCTCTCTGATCATGTAGCCCAGGCGGGTATGACCCTGAGTAGCATCCTGCCCTCACCAAGAATAATACCGCAGTATAAAGACAAAATGATCAATTTCAACAATTGGCTAAGCTTCTGGTATCATTCAAAGGGGATCCAGTGTCTGTCAGCCTGGGATGACATGCTCGACAAGCCTAGTTGCTTCACAAGAGATGGCCTGCACCTGTCACCCCTAGGCTTTCAAATACTGGACAAGGCTCTTGCTGACCCCATAGTGCCTTTTTTTAGGCAATGCTTAAAAGTCAAACCCACCTCCGTAAACAGCACAAATAAAAAAATGAGGATGATGCTACTCAACGCCAGGAGTTTAAATCTCAAAATGCACGCACTCGAAGCACTCCTCAGTGTGGAGAATGTCGACATCTGTGCAGTAACTGAAACCTAGTTCAAGGCTCCACAGAGCACCCCAGCACTACAGGGCTACAACCCATACCACACATTTCGGCCACAGAACATGGACCGAAATGCAAAAGGATGGGGTGTATCCATATTCATCAAGGATACCTACACCTCCAGGTTAGTGGCGCAGCATAATACCTCTGAGATCATCCATGTGCAACTAACATTGGACAAATCTGCAATGCAAATTGTGGCCTGCTACAGATCACCCTCCATGACCCAGGACCACCACTCCATCTTTCTGGAGACAGTGGAAAACATGAAGGTCCTACCAAACACCCTGATATTCGGCGATTTCAATTACCCTACCATTAACTAGGAAAAATACTCAAGTACAAACTCCCAGGTCCAGCGCTTGCAGGAATTTATCAGCTCAAATGCCCTGGATCAGCTGGTAAACTCCCCTACCAGAGGTGAAAACATATTGGACCTGGTTATCACCAACATGGGCGACAGATGTTCTGCACCGGAGGTCAACCTGTCACTGGTTAGATCAAACCATAAACTAATCACTCTGGATGTCCACACCACACCACCACCCCCAACCAAGGAAACCACAGTGAAAAACTTTTCTATAGCAAACTTCACCTTACTTAAGACAGAGGTGGTAAGTTTCACAGCTTCCACGCTAAAGGGTAACAGTGTCCAAGATGCAGGAGACTTTACAAATGCACTCTATGAGCACCTACAAGGATGCATGAATCTTGCCATCCCTAGCAAAACCAAGACTCACTCCCCTAAGAGAAGGACACCATCTGGTGGACCCCTGCCATAAACACGCTATACAATAGAAGGAGGAAATTAGTTCAGAAAAAAAGCAAATCCCAGGAAGGAAAGACATCCCTGATCAGTATCAGTAAGAAACTAAGGTCCCTCATAAAATCATCCAAGGCTAACTTCGAAAGAAAAATAGCCAAGGATTCGAAAGATAACCACAAAGCCTTCTTTAGCTATGTCAAGAATCTAAGTGGCAATTTGCAGATATGCTCTGAGCTAGTGCAAAATAGCACAAAATATACTGAACCTACTGATATTGCCAACATCCTGGCAGATAGATTCAGTGCAAACTTTACCCCCCCCCTCTCATACCCAAAAGGGCCCATAACAATACCATAAAAGTGTAGTGTCCCAGAAATCACAGACGCACAGGTGAAAACAGCCCTTTCAAAAGCCAAAAGCACAGCGTAAATGGGGCCAGATGGTGTCATAGGCTGCGTCTTACATGAGCTACAGAATGAACTAACCCCCCACCTAAACACTCTGTTCAACCTCAGCCTCTTCACAGGCTATGTGCCCATAGAATGGTGCACAGCAACGGTTATTCTGCTCCACAAAGGAGGGGCCACAACTGACCTTGGTAACTATCACCCCATAAGCCTGACTAGCCTGGTCTGCAAGGCTATGGAGCGCATTATCATGGAACTCATTAGCAAAGACATTGGGAACCTCCAAACACTTGACCTGACCCAGTTTGGCTTTGTTAAGGGCAGATCATGCCTAATAAACCTGGTTGACTTCTTCAAGACAGTCACCAAGGCCATAGATGAGGGGAAGGTGGTTCACACAGCCTACCTTGACCTCGCCAAGGCTTTTGACACCATTCCCCACTCAGGAATTATAGAAAAACTCACCAGCCTGAACATAAACCCCTACGTCACGAGATGGGTTGCCAACTGGCTTACAGACAGAACTCACACGGTAAGAATAGCGGGCTCCAGGTCCGACTCTAAACCAGTCACAAGTGGTGTCCCACAAGGCTCGGTCCTGGGGCCCCTTCTGTTCGGCATATACTTCTCAGAAGTACAGGCAAACACAGGAGGACTATGGCTAACCAAGTTCGCCGATGACTGCAAACTGGGAGCCATAACCGACTCTCCAGCTGACACTGACATTCTCGAAAAGGGCCTTACTGAGATGGACACCTGGTGTCAAAGTCATGGTCTCAAGCTAAATGCCAAAAAATGCATAGTCATCCCATTTGGGAAAAACAAAACACCCATGAATTACCACATAGGCGGCAGCCCCCTTAATACAGAAGAGGTAATAAAAGATCTGGGGACCCAGGTAGATAGTAATCTCTCCTTTGACAATCACATTGCCAAAGTAGTTAGAAAATCCTTCTATGTAGCCCATCCAATTACTAAAGGGTTCACATCTAGAAATAAAGAGGTTATAGTGCCCCTCTACTCGTCACTCATCAGACCCATCATAGAGTACAATGCCCCATTTGGGATGTACCTCACAAGACACTTCCAACAGCTGGAAAGACCACAAAAGTACCTCACCAAGAGGATTACTGGCCTCAAACATATGTCCTATGCAGCCCAACTGGAAAAATTTCAGCTGTACTCGGTGGCATATCGCTTACTCAGAGGTGATCTCTGCCTGACTTACAAAGCCATGTCCAACTCAGTATTGATGGACATGCTCCACCTAAAGAAATCCAAGTCACTGTGAGCCACTCGCTCTAGTGAGCTAAACCTCGCCACAACAATAAATAGAACATGCTGGAGGGATAGATTTCTGTCACAGAGACTCCCCCATGCTTTGGGACAAAATTCCTAACTACATTAGGCAGAGCCCCTCACTAACACTCTTCAAGAGAAACCTTGACATGTGGATGGGTAACAGAGAATACACCTCTGGGATCACTTCACTGGCTCTTCTTGACAGAGGCTCAGTTAATTAATCAATGGGGCGGCGAAAGCTGACACACTCTGGCTAGGCTTATAAATGCCTTCGGGCAGATAGCCTAGTACCTACCTATGAACCTATGAACTCCTGTTGTACCCCAGTAATATGCATGGTGTTCATTTTTTGAGTTGTTTCAGGACACTCTAGTCTGTAAAAGAAGTAAGAGTATGGGTTATTAAGAGCATATTCTGAGCATATTTGCTGTTTTTTCCCATTTGTCTCTGTAAGTAATAAGTAGAAGTATTTATTTAACAGTTCTGTCTGCCTTCACAATTTTCTGACAAGCTTCATTCGTCTCATTACATTTTGCCTCTCTTTGTCTTTTTTTCTTCTTCTTCATGATTTCATGTCTATAAATAGCTTCATATACCTTCTGGATGGAAATATCTATCTTTTCTACTGGGTGAGCCTAAGCCTTTCTGTCTATGCTTCTGGTTTTCATCTGTTTTAACTGGTGTACTTTTCTGTGTAAATGTTTCTGTATTTTGTTACAATTTTAACTGTCGTATCTGTCTCTCTGTTAAAATGCTGGCGCTTAAAATGCTGAGTGCCAATAAGCTGGGGAAAAAAGATCAAGAGCAAATCTCGAAAATTGATCTTCTCTTTTAAACTTCTTTTTTCAGTGGGAGGGCACCCATACCCCCCAAACTTATAAATACTAACTCTGAGATAGCTATACGTTGGAGAAAAGGGAATATTCTGAGAAATGGCAGCTTGGACTTAGTATATTGAAGTCCATTCTTTAGGCCATTCAGTCTCTGTATTTTAGGACTCATTCTAGTGGGTCCTGACATTTCAAATGGTTACTGCCCCCTGCACTATCAATGCCACCCCCACTTCAGCAGCACAGGTAGTTTCCTTTCTTTTATACCGACATATTAGTTTTTTTGGGTATAAGCTTATTCCTTCTGCTGTGACAGTTTTGACATTTCCCCACTGTTGACCCACTCTTTCTTCATACCCACTTGTTAGAGAATTTTGAGGCACTGCAGTTTTGCCAAGTCTGTCTCCCTGAATTCAGAACTGTCAGTTTTGTTTGTATTAGCATTCTCTTTAATTTGAATATAAAATCACACTAGTCATTACTTCTTCCCAAATGACTACCACTTGCAGTTCCAAGATTCTTTTTCTCCTCCCATTTCAGAACAGAGGTCCAAGATTTTTTTTTAATTTGGCAAGTTCTAGTACTGCCCACCCGAAACCTGCCTTGTAGACCAACAAGAACATTCTTATACTTTCCTGTTACCACCTTAAAGGGCTTTCAGTTTACATCTGATAAATTAAACAACCCATAAGGAATATCTTTTGCTTATCAAAAATTCCAAGGATACCATCCATCATGTTATCATTTTCCTCTCCATGAAGGGGAGGGGGGGTTTAGTGTACATCCCCTGTTCAAGTTGTTGTGCCATTTACAATCACAGTTATGACCTGCGTTTCTTACTGTCTTATCTGATTACTCTCATGTCCTGCTGCTTTGACACCTTTCCCTGCGTAGAAGGCTAACTCTGCTCCTGTTTTACTTATTCTGTCCTTCCTATAAGTTGTGTACTACAGTATTTGCATATCAGTCATTGTTCTCCGTGAATCACATTTCTGTTACTGCCACATTTTCAATACATTTTTCTTCTGTTAATGTCACCAGCTCAGGCAACATTTGGTTAGACCTTGAACACTGAACTCATTACTGCAGTTTCTCATCTAACTTCCTCATTTCCACACAAACCTTAGTTAGATAGAAGGAATCTTCTCTGTTCATCGGTGAGAGTGGTGAGCTTTGAGCAGCCTGTTGCTGGAGGAGTGGTTTCAGCTCAGAATTTGTAGTTTTATTGGCCATTTTGGGCTATTTCTATCCCTTTCATCTTTTTTGAACTCAAGTACAATAGCCATTTTCTGCTTTAAAAGTGTTTGTTTTACTCCATCTGTTTTAATTTTTGAAAAAAAAAAGAAAAAAATCCTGTCTCTCTACTCGTTTCTCACCTTTCTATAACCAGTAGAGTCCAGTTTTCAGATTTTGCTGAATTCTGGGCTGTTTTGTAGTTTCTGTGTTGCTCAGACCTTACTAAGCTAGAAGGAAGCTTCTCTGTTCATCAGTGAGAGTTGTGAGCTTTGAGCAGCCTATCTGTTGCTGGAGGAGTGATTTCAGCTCAGAATCTGTAGTTTTATTGGCCATTTTGGGCTATTTCTATCCCTTTCATCTTTCTGTTTAAAAAACTGTGTGTGTTTTTTGTGCTTGTATTACCTCAGCAAGATCCTGCCTGGGTGTCCTGCAGAGTTCTACAGCAGCAGAGAGAGAAAAGGAAGACTTTGAGTGGATTAAGTACCTCTGTTTTGCCTTTTAATGCTTATTTTCGCTAGCTGCACTATTCTGAGCATTTTTATTAACTTTGCAACTTATTTGAGCAGTTTTTTGAATTCTGATACTGTTTTCACTTTAACTGATCATTTTTAAGTGTTTTTCAACTGTTGAACTAGTGTGATAGCTATTTTTCTGCTTTAAAAGTGTTTGTTTTACTGTATCTGTTTTAATTTTTGAAAAAACAAAACAAAAAAAAATCCTATCGCTCTACTCATTTCCAGCCTTTCTATAACCAGTAGTTTTCAGACTTTGCTGAATTCTGGGCTGTTTTGTAGTTTCTGCATTGCCCAGACCTCACTAAGATAGAAGGAAGCTTCTCTGTTAATCAGTGAGAGTGGTGAGCTTTGAGCAGCCTATCTGTCGCTGGAGGAGTGGTTTCAGCTCAGAATCTGTAGTTCTATTGGCCATTTTGGGCTATTTCTATCCCTTTCAACTTTCTGTTTAAAAACCCACATTTGCTCGGTTTTGCACATTGCGCAGCACCTTTTAATTAGGGTTAAAGTATTTCTGATGCCAGAAAGTCTGCTCTTCTAATTATCCCTTAGAACTATCCAGTTTTCTAGTTTTACCACTCAAAACTGTTTCCTTGTGCTCAACATTTGTTCAAAATTCGTTGCAAGCACTAAATAATCTACAAATTACTGCAGCACTCAATTTTCCTCACTTGTTAGGAGAAAAACATTTTTTAGTACTTAAATAAATAAGCATCTATCCAGGCAAGTCTAAGGGTCAGCTCCCAGTATTTTCCCTGTCCACCTGATGAATCTGGGCATCTTGGGGCAATGTAGCAGTTGCCTCATGTACACTGACAACCCTCTCCTACTACTACCCAACACTACAACCTGTGAGAGATGCACTTATATAGCCAAACTGGGATCCAAGCTCTCCCCAACCAAGACTGTACTAGACAGTCAAGAGGAGAAGGTAAACACCTGCACCACACCACACTCAACACATAGTCCATCAAAACCTACACCACCTAAACCCACACATAGTAATACAAAACTCACACCTACATTCACGGAGGGTCTCAATAAAAATCTGCCCAAACAACAGAGACCTCCAAAGCTGAAATGCAAGCAACCACCACCCCCAACACTACCCAAATGACACATATCCCACAAAATCAGTGTGCCACTCAACCTCAGCCCATAAAGCAAAATAACATACCAAACACACTTGTCATAGGTGACTCTATAGTCAGGCACACTGATGTCCCACTCACCAGGCAAAACAAGGTGAAAGTTACTGTCAACTGCCTGTCAGGTGTCAGGATCCACCACATAACGCAAGCACTCAGGGCACTCCACAACAAGTACAAATATGACTTTGCCATTGTCCATGTTGATGTTGGTGTGAATGACCTGAGATGTACCTCCCTGGACTACATGAAAAGAGACATGGAGGAGCTCTCGGATCATGTAGCCCAGGCAGATATGACCCTAGCCCTGAGTAGCATCCTGCCATTGCCCAGAATGATACCACAATACAAAGATAAAATGATTGACTTCAACAATTGGCTAAGCTCCTGGTGTCATTCTAAGGGGATCCAGTGTCTGTCTGCCTGGGACGACATGATCGACAGACCATAATGCTTTGCCAGAGATGGCCTGCACCTGTCGCCCCTGGGATTCCGGATACTGGCTAAGGCTCTTGCCACCCCTATAGTGTCTTTTTTAGGCAAGGTTCAATTGACAAACTCACCACTGTAGCAAGTATAAGCAAGCAAAATCTGAGGGTAATGCTACTCAATGCTAGAAGTATAAATCTTAAAATGCGCTCACCTGAGGCACTCCTTAAAATGGCGAACATCGACATCTGTGCAGTGACGGAGACCTGGTTCAAGGCTCCAGAAAGCACCCCTGCATTACCAGGCTATAACTCATACCACACTTTTCAGCCACCTAACCTGGACCAAAATACTGAAGGAGGAGGCATGTCCATATTCATTAAGGATATTCACACCTCCAGGCTAGTTGCTCAATATAATCCAAGACTGCAATCCAGGTTCTAGCTTGTTACAGATCCCCCGCCATGCCCCAGGATACCCACTCCACATTTCTTGATATACTGGGTAATACTAAGGTACAGCCCAATACCTGAATAATGGGTGATTTCAACTACCCCACCATCAACTGGGAATACTACTCATGTACTAACTCATTTGCTCAACGCTTTCTGGAATTCATAAATTCCAATGTCCTGGATCAGCTTGTCCATACCCCCTCCAGGAGCAGTAATATCCTGGACCTAGTCATTACCAATATGGGCAACTGATGTTGCATGCCAGAGGTCAACTCATCGCTGGTCAGATACAACCACAAGCTAATCACCCTAGACATCAATATCCCGCCTCCACCCCTCATTAAGGAAACCACCGTAAAAACTTCTCCAAAGCCAACTTCATGCTTCTTAAGACAAAAGTGGCAAGCTTTACAACACCCATACAGATGGAAAATAGAGGTACGACTGCTGAATCCTATACAAATGCACTGTATAAGCACATACGCGACTGCATAGATTGTGCCATCCCTAACAGAACCAAGATGCTATCCTCCAAAAAAGGAAGCCAATCTGGTGGTCCCCTGCCATAAACAAACTCTACAACAGAAGGAAGAAGCTGTTGCAAAAAAGAGTAAAATACCCTGATTGCAGGAACTCCCTGGTCAGCCTCAGTAAGAAGCTGAGATCCCTTATAAAATCCTCCAAAGCTAGTTATGAAAATAAAATCTCCACTGATTCTAAAGACAACCACAAAGCATTCTACAGCTATGTCAAGAATCACAATGGCGACACTCAGATCTGCTCTGAGCTACAGCACAATGGCACTAGATAAACAGAACCAACTGATATTGCCAACATCCTGGCAGATAGGTTCAGTGAAAACTTCACCCTCCCACCCCCAAAGGGCCCATCACTATACCGGAAGAATGCAAAGCCCCTGTAATCATGGCTGCACAAGTAAAGACTGCACTCCAAGAACACAGCATCCATGGGACCTGACAACATCCCAGGCTGCGTTCTGCATGAACTGCAGAACAAAATGGCACTCCACCTAAGTACCATGTTCAATCATAGCCTCACTTCAAGCTTTATGCCTACTGAATGGCACACAGCAATGGTTATCCCACTCCACAAAGGGAGCGCCACCAAGGACCCTGGGAACTACCGCCCCATTAGCCTGATGAGCGTGGTCTGTAAGGACATAGAATGTATCATCTTGGAGCTTATAAACAATGACATAGGTAACCTCCAAACTCTGGACCCCACTCAGTTTGGGTTTGTAAAATGTAGGTCATGTCTCCTAAACCTGATTGACTTCTTTGAAGCAGTCACCAGAACCGTGGGCGAGGGTAAGGTGGTGCACACAGCCTATCTTGACCTCGACAAGGCTTTTGACACTATCCCCCACTCTGGAATTATAGATAAACTCACTAGACTGGGCATAAATCCCTATGTCACAAGATGGGTGGCCAACTGGTTCACTTTGAGAACCCACACAGTGAAAGTAGCGGATTCGAAATCCAACTTTAGACCAGTGACAAGTGGAGTACCACAAGAGCTCAGTCATGGGTCCTCTCCTGTTTGGCATCTACTTCTCAGAAGTCCAGGCTAATACAGCACGTCTTTGGCTAATGAAGTTTGCAGATGACTGCAAACTGGGTTCCATAATAGAATTGCCTAATGATGTGGACAGTCTACAAAGGGGCCTCACTGAGACTGATGCTTGGTGTCAATGACATGGCCTCAAGCTCAATGCCAGGAAGTACATTGTTATCCCTTTTGGGAAAACCACTGTACCCATGAACTACCACATAGGCAGTAGCCTATTAAACACTGAAAGTGTAATAAGAGACCTTGGGACATAGGTGAACAGTAGACTCCCCTTTGATAATCACATTGCCACAGTAGTCAGGAAATCCTTCTACGTGGCACACCTCATCACAAGGGGTTCACCTCCAGAAAAAAAGAGGTCATTGTTCCTCTCTACTCATCCCTCATCAGACCCATTATAGAGTACAATGCCCCATTTGGCATGTACCTCGCAAAACATCTAGAAAGGCCACAGAAATATCTCACTAAGAGGATTACCGGCCTCAAACAGATGCATACGCAGACTGTCTCAAAAAACTCCAGCTCTACTCCGTCGCTTATCACCTACTCAGAGGTGACTTCTGCCTAACATATAAAGCCATGTCAAACCCAGATGTGTTGGACATGCTACACTTAAAGAAACCCCAATCCCTCTGAGCCACACACTCCAGAGACCTAAACCTTGCCACCACAATAAACAAAACATGCTGGAGAGATAGATTCCTGTCCCAGAGACATCCCATGCTCTGGAGCAGACTACCCATTCATGTCAAGCAAAGCTCCTCATTAGCCCTCTTTAAGA